>NC_051334.1:72271359-72545659 GCF_015220235.1 Choloepus didactylus | reverse complement strand
CTCTGCCCTGTGGACCTTTCCTTAATGGCCCTGGTTGCTTTGTCTCTTAGCATTTCAATAACCCATTAGATCTCTGAGGAGGGCCCTTTTTTTTTTTTTAATCCTTTTTTCTTTTTCTAAAACAATTACTCTAAGACGCCCAATACAGAAAGCTTCAAAGACTTGCAATTTGGGAAGGTCAAGACAAGAGCAGAACTAAGAGACCTCTGAGACAAAACGCAGTAATCCAGTGGCTGAGAAAATTCACTAAACACCACAACTTCCCAAGAAAAAGGGGGTGTCCGCTCACAGCCATCATCCTGGTGGACAGGAAACACTCCTGCCCATCGCCAGCCTCATAGCCCAGAACTGCCCCAGACAACCCAGTGTGACGGAAGTGCTTCGAATAACAGGCACACACCACAAAACTGGGCATGGACATTAGCCTTCCCTGAAACCTCAGCTGATAGTCCCAGAGTTGGGAAGGTAGAGCAGTGTGAATTAACAAAGCCCCATACAGCCATCATTTCAGCAGACTGGGAGCCTCCCTACACAGCCCAGCAGCCCAGAACTGCCCTGGGGGGCGGCACTCACCTGTGACATAGCACAGTCATCCCTTAACAGAGGACCCGGGGTGCACAGCCTGGAAGAGGGGCCCACTTGCAAGTCTCAGGAGCCATACGCCAATACCAAGGACTTGTGGGTCAGTGGCAGAGACAAACTGTGGCAGGACTGAACTGAAGGATTAGACTATTGCAGCAGCTTTAAAACTCTAGGATCACCAGGGAGATTTGATTGTTAGAGCCACCCCCCCTCCCTGACTGCCCAGAAACACGCCCCATATACAGGGCAGGCAACACCGAATACACATGCAAGCTTGGTACACCAATTGGACACCACAAGACTCACTCCCCCACTCACCAAAAAGGCTAAGCAGGGAAGAACTGGCTTGTGGAGAACAGGTGGCTCGTGGACGCCACCTGCTGGTTAGTTAGAGAAAGTGTACTCTACGAAGCTGTAGATCTGATAAATTAGAGATAAGGACTTCAATTGGTCTACAAATCCTAAAAGAACCCTATCAAGTTCAGCAAATGCCACGAGGCCAAAAACAACAGAAAATTATAAAGCATATGAAAAAACCAGATGATATGGATAACCCAAGCCCAAGCACCCAAATCAAAAGACCAGAAGAGACACAGCACCTAGAGCAGCTACTCAAAGAACTAAAGATGAACAATGGGACCCTAGTATGGGATACAAAGGAAATCAAGAAGACCCTAGAAGAGCATAAAGAAGACATTGCAAGACTAAATAAAAAAATGGATGATCTTATGGAAATTAAAGAAACTGTTGACCAAATTAAAAAGATTCTGGACACTCATAATACAAGACTAGAGGAAGTTGAACAACGAATCAGTGACCTCGAAGATGACAGAATGGAAAATGAAAGCATAAAAGAAAGAATGGGGAAAAAATTGAAAAAATCGAAATGGACTTCAGGGATATGATAGATAATATGAAACAACCAAATATAAGACTCATTGGTGTCCCAGAAGGGGAAGAAAAGGGTAAAGGTCTAGGAAGAGTATTCAAAGAAATTGCTGGGGAAAACATCCAAAATCTTCTAAACAACATAAATACACAAATCATAAATGCTCAGCGAACGCCAAATAGAATAAATCCAAATAAACCCACTCCGAGACATATACTGATCACACTGTCAAACACGGAAGAGAAGGAGCAAGTTCTGAAAGCAGCAAGAGAAAAGTAATTCGCCACATACAAAGGAAACAGCATAAGACTAAGTAGTGACTACTCAGCAGCCACCATGGAGGCGAGAAGGCAGTGGCACGATATATTTAAAATTCTGAGTGAGAAAAATTTCCAGCCAAGAATACTTTATCCAGCAAAGCTCTCCTTCAAATTTGAGGGAGAGCTTAAATTTTTCACAGACAAACAAATGCTGAGAGAATTTGCTAACAAGAGACCTGCCCTACTGGAGATACTAAAGGGAGCCCTACAGACAGAGAAACAAAGAAAGGACAGAGAGACTTGGAGAAAGGTTCAGTACTAAAGAGATTCGGTATGGGTACAATAAAGGATATTAATAGATAGAGGGGAAAAATATGACAAACATAAACCAAAGGATAAGATGGCTGATTCAAGAAATGCCTTCACGGTTATAACGTTGAATGTAAATGGATTAAACTCCCCAATTAAAAGATATAGATTCGCAGAATGGATCAAAAAAAAAATGAACCATCAATATGTTGCATACAAGAGACTCATCTCAGACACAGGGACACAAAGAAACTGAAAGTGAAAGGATGGAAAAAAATATTTCATGCAAGCTACAGCCAAAAGAAAGCAGGTGTAGCAATATTAATCTCAGATAAAATAGACTTCAAATGCAGGGATGTTTTGAGAGACAAAGAAGGCCACTACATACTAATAAAAGGGGCAATTCAGCAAGAAGAAATAACAATCGTAAATGTCTATGCACCCAATCAAGGTGCCACAAAATACATGAGAGAAAACACTGGCAAAACTAAAGGAAGCAATTGATGTTTCCACAATAATTGTGGAAGACTTCAACACATCACTCTCTCCTATAGATAGATCAACCAGGCAGAAGACCAATAAGGAAATTGAAAAACCTAAACAATCTGATAAATGAATTAGATTTAACAGACATCTACAGGACATTACATCCCAAATCACCAGGATACACATACTTTTCTAGTGCTCACGGAACTTTCTCCAGAATAGATCATATGCTGGGACATAAAACAAGCCTCAATAAATTTAAAAAGATTGAAATTATTCAAAGCACATTCTCTGACCACAATGGAATACAATTAGAAGTCAATAACCATCAGAGACTTAGAAAATTCACAAATACCTGGAGGTTAAACAACACACTCCTAAACAATCAGTGGGTTAAAGAAGAAATAGCAAGAGAAATTGCTAAATATATAGAGACGAATGAAAATGAGAACACAACATACCAAAACCTATGGGATGCAGCAAAAGCAGTGCTAAGGGGGAAATTTTTTAGCACTAAACGCATATATTAAAAAGGAAGAAAGAGCCAAAATCAAAGAACTAATGGATCAACTGAAGAAGCTAGAAAATGAACAGCAAACCAATCCTAAACCAAGTAGAAGACAAGAAATAACAAGGATTTAAAGCAGAAATAAATGACATAGAGAACAAAAAAAAATAGAGAGGATAAATATCACCAAAAGTTGGTTCTTTGAGAAGATCAACAAGATTGACAAGCCCCTAGCTAGACTGACAAAATCAAAAAGAGAGAAGACCCATATCAACAAAATAATGAATGGAAAAGGTGACATAACTGCAGATCCTGAAGAAATTAAAAAAATTATAAGAGGATACTATGAACAACTGTATGGCAACAAACTGGAGAATGTAGAGGAAATGGACAATTTCCTGGAAACATGTGAACAACCTAGACTGACCAGAGAAGAAATAGAAGACCTCAACCAACCCATCACAACCAAAGAGATCCAATCAGTCCTCAAAAATCTTCCCACAGGGCCAGATGGCTTCACAGGGGAATTCTACCAAACTTTCCAGAAAGAACTGACACCAATCTTACTCAAACTCTTTCAAAACATTGAAGAAAATGGAACACTACCTAACTCATTTTATGAAGCTAACATCAATCTAATACCAAAACCAGGCAAAGATGCTACAAAAAAGGAAAACTACCGGCCAATCTCCCTAATGAATATAGATGCAAAAATCCTCAACAAAATACTTGCAAATCGAATCCAAAGACACATTAAAAAAATCATACACCATGACCAAGTTGGGTTCATTCCAGGCATGCAAGGATGGTTCAACATAAGAAAATCAATCAATGTATTACAACACATTAACAAGTCAAAAGGGAAAAATCAATTGATCATGTCAATAGATGCTGAAAAAGCATTTGACAAAATCCAACATCCGTTTTTGATAAAAACACTTCAAAAGGTAAGAATTGAAGGAAACTTCCTCAACATGATAAAGAGCATTTATGAGAAACCCACAGCCAGCATAGTACTCAATGGTGAGAGACTGAAAGCCTTCCCTCTAAGATCAGGAACAAGACAAGGATGCCCGTTGTCACCACTGTTATTCAACATTGTGCTGGAAGTGCTAGCCAGGGCAATCCGGCAAGACAAAGAAATAAAAGGCATCCAAATTGGAAAAGAAGAAGTAAAACTGTCATTGTTTGCAGATGATATGATCTTATATCGAGAAAATCCTGAGAAATCGACGATACAGCTACTAGAGCTAATAAACAAATTTAGCAAAGTAGCAGGATACAAGATTAATGCACATAAGTCAGTAATGTTTCTATATGCTAGAAATGAACAAACTGAAGAGACACTCAAGAAAAAGATACCATTTTCAATAGCAACTAAAAAAATCAAGTACCTAGGAATAAACTTAACCAAAGATGTAAAAGACCTATACAAAGAAAACTACATAACTCTACTAAAAGAAATAGAAGGGGACCTTAAAAGATGGAAAAATATTCCATGTTCATGGATAGGAAGACTAAATGTCATTAAGATGTCAATTCTACCCAAACTCATCTACAGATTCAATGCAATCCCAATCAAAATTCCAACAACCTACTTTGCAGACTTGGAAAAGCTAGTTATCAAAATTATTTGGAAAGGGAAGATGCCTCGAATTGCTAAAGACACTCTAAAAAAGAAAAATGGAGGCGGGGCAAGATGGCAGACTGGTGAGCTGTATGTTTTAGTTACTCCTCCAGGAAAGTAGGTAAAAAGCCAGGAACTGCGTGGACTGGACACCACAGAGCAATCTGTCTTTGGGCATACTTCATACAACACTCATGAAAACGTGGAACTGCTGAGATCAGCGAAATCTGTAAGTTTTTGCGGCCAGGGGCCCGCGCCCCTCCCTGCCAGGCTCAGTCCCGGGGGAGGAGGGGCTGTCAGCTCCGGGAAGGAGAAGGGAGAATTGCAGTGGCTGCTCTTATCGGAAACTCATTCTACTGATTCAAACTCCAACCATAGATAGACTGAGACCAGACACCAGAGACTCTGAGAGCAGCCAGCCCAGCAGAGAGGAGACAGGCATAGAAAAAAAACAACACGAAAAACTCCAAAATAAAAGCAGAGGATTTTTGGAGTTCTGGTGAACACAGAAAGGGGAAGGGCAGAGATCAGGCCTTGAGGCGCATATGCAAATCCCGAAGCAAGGCTGATCTCTCTGCCCTGGGCACCTTTCCTTAATGGCCCTGGTTGCTTTGTCTATTAGCATTTCAATAACCCATTAGATCTCTGAGGAGGGCTGTTTTTTTTTTTTTTTTTTTTTTTTTTTTTTTTTTTTTTAATCCTTTTTGCTTTTTCTAAAACAATTACTCTAAGAAGCTCAATACAGAAAGCTTCAAAGAATTGTAATTTGGGCACGTCAAGTCAAGAGCAGAACTAAGAGAGCTCTGAGACAAAAGGCAATAATCCAGTGGCTGAGAAAATTCACTAAACAACACAACTTCTCAAGAAAAGGGGGGTGTCCGCTCACAGCCACCATCCTGGTGGACAGGAAACACTCCTACCCATCGCCAGCCCCATAGCCCAGAGCTGCCCCAGACAACCCAGTGTGACGGAAGTGCTTCAAATAACAGGCACACACCACAAAACTGGGCGTGGACATTAGCCTTCCCTGCAACCTCAGCTGAATGTCCCAGAGCTGGGAAGGGGGAGCAGTGTGAATTAACAGAGCCCCATTCAGCCATCATTTGAGCAGACTGGGAGCCTCCCAACACAGCCCAGCAGCCCAGAACTGCCCTGGGGGGACGGCACTCACCTGTGACATAGCACAGTCATCCCTCAACAGAGGACCCGGGGTGCACAGCCTGGAAGAGGGGCCCACTTGCAAGTCTCAGGAGCCATACGCCAATACCAAAGACTTGTGGGTCAGTGGCAGAGACAAACTGTGGCAGGACTGAACTGAAGGATTAGACTATTGCAGCAGCTTTAAATCTCTAGGATCATCAGGGAGATTTGATTGTTAGGGCCACCCCCCCTCCCCGACTGCCCAGAAACACGCCCCACATACAGGGCAGGCAACACCAACTACACACGCAAGCTTGGGACACCAATTGGGCCCCACAAGACTCACTCCCCCAGTCACCAAAAAGGCTAAGCAGGGGAGATCTGGCTTGTGGAGAACAGGTGGCTCGTGGACGCCACCTGCTGGTTAGTTAGAGAAAGTGTACTCCACGAAGCTGTAGATCTGATAAATTAGAGATAAGGACTTCAACTGGTCTACAAACCCTAAAAGAACCCTATCAAGTTCAGCAAATGCCACGAGGCCAAAAACAACAGAAAATTATAAAGCATATGAAAAAACCAGACGATATGGATAACCCAAGCCCAAGCACCCAAATCAAAAGACCAGAAGAGACACAGCAGCTAGAGCAGCTACTCAAAGAACTAAAGATGAACAATGAGACCATAGTACAGGATATGAAGGAAATCAAGAAGACCCTAGAAGAGCATAAAGAAGACATTGCAAGACTAAATAAAAAAATGGATGATCTTATGGAAATTAAAGAAACTGTTGACCAAATTAAAAAGATTCTGGACACTCATAGTACAAGACTAGAGGAAGTTGAACAACGAATCAGTGACCTGGAAGATGACAGAATGGAAAATGAAAGCATAAAAGAAAGAATGGGGAAAAAAATTGAAAAACTCGAAATGGACCTCAGGGATATGATAGATAATATGAAACGTCCGAATATAAGACTCATTGGTGTCCCAGAAGGGGAAGAAAAGGGTAAAGGTCTAGGAAGGGTATTCAAAGAAATTGTTGGGGGAAACTTCCCAAATCTTCTAAACAACATAAATACACAAATCATAAATGCTCAGCGAACTCCAAATAGAATAAATCCAAAAAAACCCACTCCGAGACATATACTGATCACACTGTCAAACATAGAAGAGAAGGAGCAAGTTCTGAAAGCAGCAAGAGAAAAGCAATTCACCACATACAAAGGAAACAGCATAAGACTAAGTAGTGACTACTCAGCAGCCACCATGGAGGCAAGAAGGCAGTGGCACGATATATTTAAAATTCTGAGTGAGAGGAATTTCCAGCCAAGAATACTTTATCCAGCAAAGCTCTCCTTCAAATTTGAGGGAGAGCTTAAATTTTTCACAGACAAAGAAATGCTAAGAGAATTTGCTAACAAGAGACCTGCCCTACTGGAGATACTAAAGGGAGCCCTACAGACAGAGAAACAAAGACAGGACAGAGAGACTTGGAGAAAGGTTCAGTACTAAAGAGATTCGGTATGGGTACAATAAAGGATATTAATAGAGAGAGGGAAAAATATGGCAAACATAATCCAAAGGATAAGATGGCCGATTCAAGAAATGCCTTCACGGTTTTAACGTTGAATGTAAATGGATTAAACTCCCCAATTAAATGATATAGATTCGCAGAATGGATCAAAAAAAATGAACCATCAATATGTTGCATACAAGAGACTCATCTTAGACACAGGGACACAAAGAAACTGAAAGTGAAAGGATGGAAAAAAATATTTCATGCAAGCTACAGCCAAAAGAAAGCAGGTGTAGCAATATTAATCTCAGATAAAATAGACTTCAAATGCAGGGATGTTTTGAGAGACAAAGAAGGCCACTACATACTAATAAAAGGGGCAATTCAGCAAGAAGAAATAACAATCGTAAATGTCTATGCACCCAATCAAGGTGCCACAAAATACATGAGAGAAACATTGGCAAAACTAAAGGAAGCAATTGATGTTTCCACAATAATTGTAGGAGACTTCAACACATCACTCTCTCCTATAGATAGATCAACCAGGCAGAAGACCAATAAGGAAATTGAAAACCTAAACAATCTGATAAATGAATTAGATTTAACAGACATCTACAGGACATTACATCCCAAATCACCAGGATACACATACTTTTCTAGTGCTCACGGAACTTTCTCCAGAATAGATCATATGCTGGGACATAAAACAAGCCTCAATAAATTTAAAAAGATTGAAATTATTCAAAGCACATTCTCTGACCACAATGGAATACAATTAGAAGTCAATAACCATCAGAGACTTAGAAAATTCACAAATACCTGGAGGTTAAACAACACACTCCTAAACAATCAGTGGGTTAAAGAAGAAATAGCAAGAGAAATTGCTAAATATATAGAGACGAATGAAAATGAGAACACAACATACCAAAACCTATGGGATGCAGCAAAAGCAGTGCTAAGGGGGAAATTTATAGCACTAAACGCATATATTAAAAAGGAAGAAAGAGCCAAAATCAAAGAACTAATGGATCAACTGAAGAAGCTAGAAAATGAACAGCAAACCAATCCTAAACCAAGTAGAAGACAAGAAATAACAAGGATTAAAGCAGAAATAAATGACATAGAGAACAAAAAAAAATAGAGAGGATAAATATCACCAAAAGTTGGTTCTTTGAGAAGATCAACAAGATTGACAAGCCCCTAGCTAGACTGACAAAATCAAAAAGAGAGAAGACCCATATCAACAAAATAATGAATGGAAAAGGTGACATAACTGCAGATCCTGAAGAAATTAAAAAAATTATAAGAGGATATTATGAACAACTGTATGGCAACAAACTGGAGAATGTAGAGGAAATGGACAATTTCCTGGAAACATGTGAACAACCTAGACTGACCAGAGAAGAAATAGAAGACCTCAACCAACCCATCACAACCAAAGAGATCCAATCAGTCCTCAAAAATCTTCCCACAAATAAATGCCCAGGCCAGATGGCTTCACAGGGGAATTCTACCAAACTTTCCAGAAAGAACTGACACCAATCTTACTCAAACTCTTTCAAAACATTGAAGAAAATGGAACACTACCTAACTCATTTTATGAAGCTAACATCAATCTAATACCAAAACCAGGCAAAGATGCTACAAAAAAGGAAAACTACCGGCCAATCTCCCTAATGAATATAGATGCAAAAATCCTCAACAAAATACTTGCAAATCGAATCCAAAGACACATTAAAAAAATCATACACCGTGACCAAGTGGGGTTCATTCCAGGCATGCAAGGATGGTTCAACATAAGAAAAACAATCAATGTATTACAACACATTAAAAACTCGAAAGGGAAAAATCAATTGATCATCTCAATAGATGCTGAAAAAGCATTTGACAAAATCCAACATCCCTTTTTGATAAAAACACTTCAAAAGGTAGGAATTGAAGGAAACTTCCTCAACATGATAAAGAGCATATATGAAAAACCCACAGCCAGCATAATACTCAATTGTGAGAGACTGAAAGCCTTCCCTCTAAGATCAGGAACAAGACAAGGATGCCCGCTGTCACCACTGTTATTCAACATTGTGATGGAAGTGCTAGCCAAGGCAATCCGGCAAGACAAAGAAATAAAAGGCATCCATATTGGAAAAGAAGAAGTAAAACTGTCATTGTTTGCAGATGATATGATCTTATATCTAGAAAACCCTGAGAAATCAACGATACACCTACTAGAGCTAATAAACAAATTTAGCAAAGTAGTGGGATACAAGATTAATGCACATAAGTCAGTAATGTTTCTATATGCTAGAAATGAACAAACTGAAGAGACACTCAAGAAAAAGATACCATTTTCAATAGCAACTAAAAAAATCAAGTACCTAGGAATAAACTTAACCAAAGATGTAAAAGACCTATACAAAGAAAACTACATAACTCTACTAAAAGAAATAGAAGGGGACCTTAAAAGATGGAAAAATATTCCATGTTCATGGATAGGAAGGCTAAATGTCATTAAGATGTCAATTCTACCCAAACTCATCTACAGATTCAATGCAATCCCAATCAAAATTCCAACCACCTACTTTGCAGACTTGGAAAAGCTAGTTATCAAATTTATTTGGAAAGGGAAGATGCCTCGAATTGCTAAAGACACTCTAAAAAAGCAAAACGAAGTGGGAGGACTTACACTCCCTGACTTTGAAGCTTATTATAAAGCCACAGTTGCCAAAACAGCATGGTACTGGCACAAAGATAGACATATAGATCAATGGAATCGAATTGAGAATTCAGAGATAGACCCTCAGATCTATGGCCGACTGATCTTTGATAAGGCCCCCAAAGTCACCAAACTGAGCCATAATGGTCTTTTCAACAAATGGGGCTGGGAGAGTTGGATATCCATATCCAAAAGAATGAAAGAGGACCCCTACCTCACCCCCTACACAAAAATTAACTCAAAATGGACCAAAGATCTCAATATAAAAGAAAGTACCATAAAACTCCTAGAAGATAATGTAGGAAAACATCTTGAAGACCTTGTATTAGGAGGCCACTTCCTAGACTTTACACCCAAAGCACAAGCAACAAAAGAGAAAATAGATAAATGGGAACTCCTCAAGCTTAGAAGTTTCTGCACCTCAAAGGAATTTCTCAAAAAGGTAAAGAGGCAGCCAACTCAATGGGAAAAAAATTTTTGGAAACCATGTATCTGACAAAAGACTGATATCTTGCATATACAAAGAAATCCTACAACTCAATGACAATAGTACAGACAGCCCAATTATAAAATGGGCAAAAGATATGAAAAGACAGTTCTCTGAAGAGGAAATACAAATGGCCAAGAAACACATGAAAAAATGTTCAGCTTCACTAGCTATTAGAGAGATGCAAATTAAGACCACAATGAGATACCATCTAACACCGGTTAGAATGGCTGCCATTAAACAAACAGGAAACTACAAATGCTGGAGGGGATGTGGAGAAATTGGAACTCTTATTCATTGTTGGTGGGACTGTATAATGGTTCAGCCACTCTGGAAGTCAGTCTGGCAGTTCCTTAGAAAACTAGATATAGAGCTACCATTCGATCCAGCGATTGCACTTCTCGGTATATACCCGGAAGATCGGAAAGCAGTGACACGAACAGATATCTGCACGCCAATGTTCATAGCAGCATTATTCACAATTGCCAAAGATGGAAACAACCCAAATGTCCTTCAACAGATGAGTGGATAAATAAAATGTGGTATATACACATGATGGAATACTACGCGGCAGTAAGAAGGAACGATCTGGTGAAACATATGACAACATGGATGAACCTTGAAGACATAATGCTGAGCTAAATAAGCCAGGCACAAAAAGAGAAATATTATATGCTACCACTAATGTGAACTTTGAAAAATGTAAAACAAATGGTTTATAATGTAGAATGTAGGGGAACTAGCAGTAGAGAGCAATTAAGGAAGGGGGAACAATAATCCAAGAAGAACAGATAAGCTATTTAACGTTCTGGGGATGCCCAGAAATGACTATGGTCTGTTAATTTCTGATGGATGTAGTAGGAACAAGTTCACTGAAATGTTGCTATATTATGTAACTTTCTTGGGGTAAAGTAGGAACATGTTGGAAGTTAAGCAGTTATCTTAGGTTAGTTGTCTTTTTCTTACTCCCTTGTTATGGTCTCTTTGAAATGTTCTTTTATTGTATGTTTGTTTTCTTTTTAACTTTTTTTTTCATACAGTTGATTTAAAAAAGAAGGGAAAGTTAAAAAAAAAAAAAAAAAAAGAAAAAAAGACAAACAAGGAAAAAAAAAAAAAAGATGTAGTGCCCCCTTGAGGAGCCTGTGGAGAATGCAGGGGTATTCGCCTACCCCACCTCCATGGTTGCTAACATGACCACAGACATAGGGGACTGGTGGTTTGATGGGTTGAGCCCTCTACCATAAGTTTTACCCTTGGGAAGACGGTTGCTGCAAAGGAGAGGCTAGGCCTCCCTGTATTTGTGCCTAAGAGTCTCCTCCTGATTGCCTCTTTGTTGCCCAGATGTGGCCCTCTCTCTCTGGCTAAGCCAACTTGAAAGGTGAAATCACTGCCATCCCCCCTACGTGGGATCAGACACCCAGGGAAGTGAATCTCCCTGGCAACGTGGAATATGACTCCCGGGGAGGAATGTAGACCCGGCATCGTGGGATGGAGAACATCTTCTTGACCAAAAGGGGGATGTGAAAGGAAATGAAATAAGCTTCAGTGGCAGATAGATTCCAAAACGAGCCGAGAGATCACTCTGGTGGGCACTCTTACGCACACTTTAGACAACCTTTTTTAGGTTCTAAAGAATTGGGGTAGCTGGTGGTGGATACCTGAAACTATTAAACTACAACCCAGAACCCATGAATCTCGAAGACAGTTGTATAAAAATGTAGCTTATGAGGGGTGACAGTGGGATTGGGAATGCCATAAGGACCAAACTCCACTTTGTCTAGTTTATGGATGGATGTGTAGAAAAGTAGGGGAAGCAAACAAACAGACAAAGGTACCCAGTGTTCTTTTTTACTTCAATTGCTCTTTTTCACTCTAATTATTATTCTTGTTATTTTTGTGTGTGTGCTAATGAAGGTGTCAGGGATTGATTTAGGTGATGAATGTACAACTATGTAATGGTACTGTAAACAATCCAAAGTACAATTTGTTTTGTATGACTGCATGGTATGTGAATGTATCTCAATAAAATGATGATAAAAAAAAAAAAAAAAAAAGAAAAACGAAGTGGGAGGACTTACACTCCCTGACTTTGAAGCTTATTATAAAGCCACAGTTGCCAAAACAGCATGGTACTGTCACAAAGATAGACATATAGATCAATGGAATCGAATTGAGAATTCGGAGATAGACCCTCAGATCTGTGGCCGACTGATCTTTGATAAGGCCCCCAAAGTCACTGAAGTGAGTCATAATGGTCTTTTCAACAAATGGGGCTGGGAGAGTTGGATATCCATATCCAAAAGAATGAAAGAGGACGCCTACCTCACCCCCTACACAAAAATTAACTCAAAATGGACCAAAGATCTCAATATAAAAGAAAGTACCATAAAACTCCTAGAAGATAATGTAGGAAAACATCTTCAATACCTTGTATTAGGCGGCCACTTCCTAGACTTTACACCCAAAGCACAAGCAACAAAAGAGAAAACAGATAAATGGGAACTCCTCAAGCTTAGAAGTTTCTGCACCTCAAAGGAATTTCTCAAAAAGGTAAAGAGGCAGCCAACTCAATGGGAAAAAATTTTTGGAAACCATGTATCTGACAAAAGACTGATATCTTGCATATATAAAGAAATCCTACAACTGAATGACAATAGTACATTCGGCCCAATTATAAAATGGGCAAAAGATATGAAAAGACAGTTCTCTGAAGAGGAAATACAAATGGCCAAGAAACACATGAAAAAATGTTCAGCTTCCCTAGCTATTAGAGAGATGCAAATTAAGACCACAATGAGATACCATCTAACACCAGTTAGAATGGCTGCCATTAAACAAACAGGAAACTACAAATGCTGGAGGGGATGTGGAGAAATTGGAACTCTTATTGATTGTTGGTGGGACTGTATAATGGTTCAGCCACTCTGGAAATCAGTCTGGTAGTTCCTTAGAAAACTAGATATAGAGTTACCATTCGATCCAGCGATTGCTCTTCTCGGTATATACCCGGAAGATCGGAAAGCAGTGACACGAACAGATATCTGCACGCCAATGTTCATAGCAGCATTATTCACAATTGCCAAGAGATGGAAACAACCCAAATGTCCTTCAACAGATGAGTGGATAAATAAAATGTGGTATATACACACGATGGAATACTACACAGCAGTAAGAAGGAACGATCTCGTGCAATATATGACAACATGGATGAACCTTGAAGACATAATGCTGTGCGAAATAAGCCAGACAGAAAAAGAGAAATGCTATATGCTACCACTAATGTGAACTTTGAAAAATGTAAAACAAATTGTTTATAATGTAGAATGTAGGGGAACTAGCGATAGAGAGCAATTAAGGAAAGGGGAACAATAATCCAAGAAAAACAGATAAGCTATCATGGGTAAATTTAATCTTCTGGGAATGCCCAGGAATGACTATGGTTTGTTAATTTCTGATGGGTATAGTAGGAACAAGTTCACGGAAATGTTGCTATATTAGGTAACTTTCTTGGGGTAGAGTAGGAACATGTTGGAAGTAAAGTAGTTATCTTAGGTTAGTTGTCTTTTTCTTACTCCCTTGTTATGGTCTCTTTGAAATGTTCTTTTATTGTATGTTTCTTTTAAATTATTTTTTAAATTATTTTATTTTTCATACAGTTGATTTAAAAAAAAAAGTTAAGAAAAAAACAAGGAAAGAAATATGTAGAGCCCCCTTGAGGAGCATGTGGAGAATGCAGAGGTATTGGCCTACCCCACCTCGATGGTTGCTAACATGAGCACAGTCATAGGGGACTGCTGGTTTGATGGGTTGAGCCTTCTACCACAGGATTTACCCTTGGAAAGATGGTTGCTGCAAAAGAGAGGCTAGGCCTCCTTATAATTGTGCCTAAGAGCCTCCTCCAAAATGCCTCATTGTTGCTCAGATGTGGCCCTCTCTCTCTACCTAAGCCAACTTGAAAGATGAAATCACTGCCTTACCCCCTACGTGGGATCAGACACCCAGGGGAGTGAATCTCCCTGGCAACATGGAATATGATTCCCAGGGAGAAATGTAGACCTGGCATCGTGGGATGGAGAACATCTTCTTGACCAAAAGGGGGATGTGAAAAGAAATGAAATAAGCTTCAGTGGCAGAGAGATTCCAAAAGGAGCCGAGAGGTCATTCTGGTGGGCACTCTTATGCTCAATTTAGACAACCTTTTTTAGGTTCTAAAGATTTGGGGTAGCTGGTGGTGGATACCTGAAACTACCAAACTACAACCCAGAACCCATGACTCTTGAAGACAATTGTATTATAATGTAGGTTATGAGGGGTGACAATGGGATTGGGAAAGCCACAAGGACCACACTCCCCTTTGTCTAGTTTATGGATGGATGAGTAGAAAAATAGGGGAAGGAAACAAACAAACAGACAAAGGTACCCAGTGTTCTTTTTTAATTTAATTGGTCTTTTTCACTTTAATTATTATTCTTGTTATTTTTGTGTGTGTGCTAATGAAGGTGTCAGGGATTGATTTAGGTCATGAATGTACAACTATGTAATGGTACTGTGAACAATCGAATGTACAATTTGTTTTATATGACTGTGTGGTCTGTGAATATATCTCAATAAAATGAAGATTAAAAAAAAAGTACATGAGACAGGGGAGGGGCAAGATGCTGGCATACAGAGGAGTTGAATTCACTCAGTCCCCTGGAGCAACTCATAAACAACAAGGAACAAGTAATAAATAATTTGGAATAACTGCTGGGGGACAACATAACTGTCCACACATCATACACCAACCTGGATTGGGAGGAGTGCCTGGGATCACAGCATAGCATCTGTAAGTAAATGCTGCAAAACTGCACTAAAATCCCACCCTGCCACCCACAGCAGGCTAAGCTGCAAAACCTTGCTGTGGTAGAAACTAGCGTCACTCTCCAAGTGAGTGAATATAGCTCAGCTGATCTCCAACTGGGGTTTTAATTAACAAATGTGGACTGCTGAATATAACCTGCAGCCCCCCAACAAGCAGACAGAGGCTTTTAGTGATGAATGACCTTAAAGAACCAGAAGACTCATCTGTTCTGAGAGAGGGAGCCCAGAAGACTGGGTGTTACCTCTGGCCAATCAGTGAAAGTGGGGAGCCATGTACTGGCTCCAAAAGGGGGCTTTCTGTCGCTTTTTCTCTCTCTCAGCCTGAGGGGCTCAGAAGAGAGACCAACAGCCATTTTGTTTGCAGTGCTCTGACCCAGACAGGGGTGGAGATAACAGAATCAGAGAGATTATTCAAATGCAGGTAACTCTCTAGGGGGTGTATCTTCCCTAAGAGTAAGGAGGTTGGGCCCAGCTTTCCCTTCAGAACCAGACCCCAGAGCTGGGGGGGAAACAGCCAAAACAGAAACTAAGGAGGCCACACCTGCTACAACAGTTGGGAGCCACAGACTGACAGGTACCATCTGCTGAATAGGTTAGGAAAAGAACAGTGACTGGAAACCTCACAGGAAAGTCTTTCATTCCTCTAAGATACACCCTGAGTATAAACCCATGCTGAGACCTGAACCCATTCTGGTCTGGGAAAACCTGACTGGAGTAACCAAGGAAACCAGATGCCTAGACAACAGAAAACTACAATCTATATCATGAAAAGTGTAGATGTGGCACAGTCAAAGGAACAAACTTAAACCTCAATCAAGATACAGTTGAGACATTGTTTCACTTTAATGAAACAGTCTGTTAAAGATTTTCAAAATAATATGATAAATCAAATAAAAAACCAAATCAATGAGTTCAGGGAAGATATAAGAAAAAGGGACAAAGGCTATAAAGAAAACACTGGGCAAACATAAGGTAGAAATCAAAAGTTTGAAATATCAACAGGCAGAATCGATGGAAATGAAAGGCACAACACAAGAGATGAAAAACACAATGGAGACATAAAACAGCAGATTTCAAGAGGTAGAAGAAAACACTCAGGAACTGGAGAACAAGACACCTGAAATCCTACACACAAAAGAACAGATAGGGAAAAGAATGGGAAAATATGAGCAACATCTCTGGGAACTTAAGGACAAAAATGAAATGCAGGAATGTACATGTCATGGATATCCCAGAAGGAGAAGAGAACAGAAAAGGGGCAGAAGGAATTATAGAGGAAATAATGGATGAAAATTTCTCATCTCTCAGGAAAAACATAAAATTACAGAACCAAGAAGTGCAGCCTACCCCAAACAGAATAGATTGAATAGATCTATGCCAAGACACTTAATCAGATCATCAAACATCAAAGACAAAGAGAAAATACTGAAAGCAGCAAGAGAAAAGTGATCCACCACATACAAAGGAAGCTTGATAAGACTATGTGCTGATTGCTCAGTAGAAGCCATGGAGGCAAGAAGGAAGTGGTGTGATATGTTTAAGATATTGAAAGAGAAAAACCACCAACCAAGAATCCTATATATGACACAACTGTCCTTCAAATGTGAGGGAGAGTTTAAAATATTCTCTGACAGACAATGACAAAGTTTGTGAACAAGATACCTGCTCTACAAGAAATACGAAAGGGAGCACTACAGACAGATAGGGAAAGACAGGAGTGAGGCTTGGAACACAATTTTGGGTGATGGTAGCACAGCAATGTAAATGTAAGTACACTGAACAAAGATGACTATGAGTAGAGTTGAAAGAGGAAGGTTAGGAGCATGTGGGACACCAGAAGGAAAGAGGAAAGATAAACACTGGGACTGTATAACTCAGTGAAACCTAGAGTGCTCAACAATTGTGATAAAATGTACAAATATGTTTTTACATGAGGGATAAAAAATGAGTGGTACTGGGGAAAAATACAGTCAATGCAAACTAGAGCCTATGGTTAATAGAAACTTTGTATTATGCTTCCTTTAATGTAACAAAGGCAATATACTGAAGCTAAATGCCTATAAGAGGGGATCATAAAGAAGGGGTATGGGACTCTTGGCATTGGTGATGTTGTCTGACTCTCTTATTCTACTTCAGTTTAATTCTATTTTTCCTTTTGTTTCCTTTTAGCTGTCTTGTTTTTTTTTCTTTCTTTTCCTTTTTCTTTGTCTCTACCTTCTTTGAATCTTCCTCCTTCTTTGTGGAAGAAATAGAGATGTCCTTATATAGGTAGTGATGGTGGTGAATGCATAATATGTAACTATACAGAGGATCATAGATTGTTTACTTAGGACAGAAAGTATGGTGAGTGAGCAAAACCATCTTAAAAAATGGTTTGATAAAGAAACCTTGAGGGCACTATATTGAGTGAAATAAGTCAGACACATAAGGACAAATATTGCATGGTCTCACTGATATGAACTAATTATAGTATGTAAACACAGACATGAAATATAAGTTAACAGGATATAGAATGAGGCTAAAGAATGGGGAGCAACTGCTTATTATGAGCAGAATGTTCAACGAGGTTGAACCTAAGTGTTTGGAATTGGACAGAGGTGACAGTAGAATGTTATTGTGCTGAATGGTGTGTGAATGTGGTGGAAAGGTGAAGCTTAGAGTCACATATGTCTCCAGAAGGAAAATTGGAGGTTAAAAGATGGGAATGTATAAAAAAACAGTGAATCTTGTGGTGGACAATGTCTGTGATTAACTGTACAAATATTAGAAATCTCTTTCATGAACTAGAACAAATGTATGACACTACAACTAGAAGCTAATAATAGAGGGGTATATTGGGAAAAATATACCTATTGCAAACTATGTACTACAGTTAACAATATTTTAACATTCATCAACAGTAACAAATGTACTATACAAATACTATGAGTCAATAATGGAGAGGAGGGTGGTTAGAGGTAGGGGAGGAATTGAGTTTCTTTTTTGTCTTATTTCTTTTCTGGAGTAATTAAAATGTTCTAAAAATTGAAAAAAATTAATTGTGGTGATGGATGTACAGCTGTATGATGGAACCATGGGCAGTTATGCACTTTGGATCTTTGTATAATTGTATGGTATGTGAACAATCTCAATAAAATTAAATTTTAAAAAGTACATGAGACAAACATGGGCAAAACTGAAGGGAGAAATAGACATTTCTACAATAGTAGGAGACTTCAATACACCACTCTTCTATATATAGAACAATACAGAGGACCAATAAGGAAACTGGGAACATAAACAGTGTGATAAATGAATTGTACTTAACAGATAAATATAGACCATTACATCCCAAATTACCGGGTTATATATTCTTCTGTAATGCTTATGGAATGCTCTCCAAGATAGATCATATGCTGGAGCCCAAAACAAGTCTCAGTAAATTTAAAAAGATTGAAATTATTCAAAGAACATTCTCTGACCATAATGGAATGCAATTAGAAATCAATGACCACTAAAGAATCAGAACTTTCATAAATATGTGGGGTTTAAGCAACACATTCCTAAACAATCAGTGAGACGAAGAAATTGCAAGAGAAAGCAGTGAATATCTAAAGATGAAAAAAAATGAGAACACAACATATGAAAACCTATAGGATGCAGTGAAGGTGGTGCTGAGAGGGAAATTTATAACTCCAAATGCATACATCAAAAAGGAAGAAAGAGATAAAACCAAAGATCTAACTGAACAACTGTAGAAGCTAGAGAACTAACCCTAAAGCAAGTAGAAGAAAAGAAATAACAAAGATTAAAGTGGAAATAAATGATCTAGAGAACAACAACAGCAACAAAAAACAATAGAGAGAATAAATAAAACCAAAAGTTGATTCTTCAAGAAGATCAGCAAGATTGACAAACCCTTAGCTAGACTGGCAAAGTCAAAAAGAGGGAAGACCCAAATAAAATCAGAAATGATAGGGTGGTCATTACTATGGGTCCTGAAGAAATTTTAAAAATCATAACAGGATACTAGGCACAACTCTGTGCCAACAAACTAGACAACTTAGAGGAAATGACAATTTTCTGGAAACACATGAACAACCTAGGCTGACCTGAGAA
The DNA here is from genome assembly GCF_015220235.1 of Choloepus didactylus. Classification (NCBI taxonomy): domain Eukaryota; kingdom Metazoa; phylum Chordata; class Mammalia; order Pilosa; family Megalonychidae; genus Choloepus; species Choloepus didactylus. Next base: position 72,526,184 of record NC_051334.1, on the reverse strand, counting down.
GAAATAGAAGACTCCAACAAACTAATCACAAGTTAAGAAATCCAATCAGTCATCAAAACATTTCCTACAGGAGGTGCAGCCAGATGGTTGCATAGAGAGGTGTGGAATTTATTAGTCCTCTAAAGCAACTAGTAAATAGGCAGGAACAACTAGTAAATAGTCTGGAACAATTGTTGGGAGACATCCATGGTGGGACACACATCACACAGCAGTCTGGAATGGGTGTAATGGCTAAGATCACAGCATAGAACTGTAAGTAAAGCTCTGCAAACTATGGAGCTGGCACCCCTCCCCTACTGGCATGGCAGGCTGAGTTGGAACACTTCCCTGCGGAAAAAAGAAGCATTCTACCATAAGTAAGGGAAAGTAACTCAACCAAGCTTGAACTGTGTTTTTTACTAACAAATGTGGACTACTGAATACAAGCTATGAGCACAGATAAACCCAGAGCAAGCAGGAAAGGAAACTTTAAGTACCTCCTGGCAGAGAGGAAGTAACACTGATGGAAAAATAAATAAAAACAGAGGCTTTTGGAGACAGCTGAGGTCAGAATACTGGAAAACAGATGTGTCCTAAGAAAAGGGACACATAGAACCAGGTACCAACTCTGGTCAACTGGCAAAACTGGGGGGCTGGAGACTGGCTCTGAAAAGGGGATTTCTTTCTTTTTTCTTTCTCTCATTCTAAGTAGCTCATTAGAGAAATCCTCAGACATTTTTGATTGTCAGTGTGGACCCAGGCAAGGGTGGAGTTAAGAGAGTCAGAGAGAAAAAAGAAGACAAGTGTAGGAGATAATTTCCTAAAGGGCATATCTTCCCTAAGAAAAGAGAGGCAGGGCACAGCTCAAGTGGCTGCCCTCCCACAGAGAATTCAGACCCCAGGGCCTGGGGAAAAAAACAGAAACAACATAAGCTTGGCTTCTGACATCTTCAGCCCATGGCTGGGACAGGGTCCACTGAGAATTAAAGGCACCACAACTCTATATGCCAGTGGGGAGCTGTTGGCTGAAAAGTGCCACCTGCTGGGCAGGATAGGAAAGGCATAGAGTCTAGAGGCCTCATGGGAAAGTATAAAAATCTGCTGGGTCTCATCCTTAGGGAAACTTGATACTGATTAGACTCTCATCCTGAGACCTGGGCCTGTGTGGTGTGGTAAATATGATTGGGATAATCAAGGTAGCCAGATGCCTAGAAAACAAAAAAATTATGAGTCACACCAGGAAAAACGAAGATATGGCCCAGTCAAAGGAATACCCACTTCAAATGAGATACAGGGGTTTAAACAAGTAATTAAAGATGTTCAAACATCTGAATCAAATCAGTGAGCTGAAAGAAAATGTGGCAAAAGAGATGAAGGATATAAAGAAGACACTGGATGACCATAAAGAATTCATAAGCCGGGAAACTAAGATGGCGGCTAGGTGAGACAGGGCAAAAAAAACACCTGTGTGAAAAACGCTAGATAAAAACCAGAAAGTGACTGAGAATACCAGTTACAGTGATGTGCCAGTGGACGAGGTCTGCTAGTACCACAGGGGCTGTATGCTTGGTGAAACAGGGAGTCTGCATTCTGAAATGAGTGAGTAAGCTGGCTGGAAGACCCACAGCCATGTGGCGGTGTGGGGAAGCCAGGGGTTGGCACTTGGAGACTGACTTGTTCTTTAAAAAAAAGGGGGGCGGAACCAGGAGCAACTGCAGTCGTGACAGTGGGAACCACGCAGTAAAACACAGCAAGAAGGGGCTGGGCCAGCCTCTCAGTGTCTGGCCTGGAGGATAGCCCACTGCAGATACCCTCGGGAATGGGGGAGCAGAGGGGAGAGCCAGAAGCAGAAAGAAACCCCACGGCTAGCAGCTGGCTCCCTAGAGGGCTGGATAAACTCCTGCCTGGGGCCATGCCCACAGCCCAGAGCCCCGCCAGTTGTCCTGGAGCTGGGAAGGAGGAACTGTGCAAGGAAAGGGTGTTTGAGATGCCCTGTTTAGCCATCTTTGCATCAGGCTGAGAGTGCCCGGGGCTTCCCTTGAGCGACAGCACGCACTGGTGATGTTGCATGGCATTCTCTCAGCAGAAGTCCTGGAGGATGGCTGGGAGGGGGGCCTGCTCAGAGAATCCAGGGACACTACACCAAGTCCGATGGTTTGTGGGACATCGAGAGAGAGGGTATGGGGCTGAACTGAAATGAAGGCTTAGACTCTTGCAGCAGCCTTGAATCTCTGGAAATCTGGGGTATTTGAATATTAAAGCTGCCCTTCCTCCCTGGCAACCTGGACACACACCCCACATTAAGGGCAGACGGCTCCAGCAACACACTCAAACTGAGTTCTCCAACTGAACTCCACAAGAATCATTTTTCCCCACACACCATGGGGACAAGGTTGAGAACTGACTTGAGGGGTACAGGTGACTCACAGATGCCATCTGCTGGTTAGTTAGAGAAAGTGTATGCCACCAAGCTGTAGATCTGACAAATTAGATTGGTATCTTTTTTTTTACAACTTGAAAGAAGCCTATCAAGCAAAGCAAATGTCAAGAGGCCACAAACAACAGAAAATGTTAACACAAATGATAAAACCAGATGTTATGGAGAATCCAATTCCAAACACCCGAATCAAAATATCAGAAGAGACACAGTACTTGGCACAATTAATCAAAGAACTACAATTGAGGAACAAAAACTTGGCAAAGGATTTAAAGGACATCAAGAAGACCATGGCCCAGGATATAAGTGATATAAAGAAGACCCTAGAAGAGTATTAAGAAGACATTGCAAGAGTAAATTAAAAAATAGATGATCTTATGGAAATAAAAGAAACTGTTGGCCAAATTAAAAAGTCTCTGGATATTCACAAGACAAGATTAGAGGAACAATGTCTCAGTGTCCTAGAAGTCCACAGAACAGAAAATGAAAGAACAAAAGAAAGAATGGAGAAAAAAAATTGAAAAAATTGAAATGGACCTCAGGGATATGATAGATAAATAAAATGTCCAAACTTAAGACTCATTGGTGTCCCAGAAGGGGAAGAGAAGGGTAAAGGTCTGGAAACAGTATTCAAAGAAATTGTTGGGGAAAACTTCCCAAACCTTGTACACAATATAAATACACAAAGCATAAATGCCCAGCGAACTACAAATAGAATAAATCCAAATAAACCCACTTTGAGACATATTCTGATCAGACTGTCAAATACTGAAGAGAAGGAGCAAGTTCTGAAAGCAGCACGAAAAAAGGAATTCACCACATACAAAGGAAACAACATAAGACTAAGTTGTGACTACTTAGCAGCCACCATGGAGGTGAGAAGGCAGTGGCATGACATATTTAAAATTCTGAGAGAGAAAAATTTCCAACCAAGAATACTTTATCCAGCAAAACTCTCCTTCAAATTTGAGGGAGAGCTTAAATTTTTCACAGACAAACAAATGCTGAGAGAGTTTGCCAATAAAAGACCTGCCCTACTGGAGATACTAAAGGGAGCCCTACCAACAGGGAAACAAAGAAAGGAGAAAGAGGTATAGAAAATTTTAGCAGACATATATAGAACCTTACATACCAAATCACCAGGACACTCATTTTTCTCTAGTGATCATGGATCTTTCTCCAGAAAGGACCATAAGCTGGGACATAAAACAAGCCTCAAAGAATTAAAAAAAAAATGAATATACTGAAAGCATATTCTCCAACCACAATGGAATACAAATAGAAGTCAATAATTTTTGAATTGTAACTCCACTATTTACTTCCTACATGATGTAAAATACACAAACTCTAATGGCAAATTAGTGGTTTTGAACTCAACATAAAAATATGTAATTTTAGACAACTATATAAAGGTGGGGGAATGGAGGAGTATAGGAATATAGTTTATATGTCCTATTGAAGTGGAGGTGGTATCAAAGAAAAACAAGATTGTTATGGATTTAAGAGGTTAATTTTAAGCCCCACAGTAAACACAAAGACATTATCAGAGAATATGACCATAGAGATGAAAAGTAAAGTATGGGTTAAGAGAAATGGGGGAAGGGGCAATGGGGAGTTAAGAAATGAGTGTAGGGTTGCTGTTTGAGGTGAAGGGAAATTTCTAGTAATGGATGGTGGGAAAGAGCATTACAACATTCTAAAGGTGATTAATCCCAATAATGAAATGCTAGGGAGGGGGTGGAATGGGAAGATTTAGGCTGTATATAAGTTTCCACAATTGGAAAAAAAAAGACAGTCTAAACAGATGACAATTGAATGCCAAGGATGAACCTGGATGGGATGGGAGGATGGAGGACAGGAGGCTCAAAGGAACACAGTTGAGACATAAGGAAAAGGAAACATAGAATGTAAGCTTTGTATCATTGTTGAATCTCTTGTACTTCTTGGCTGCGCTTAGTGGGATTGCATAAAAGAATGTTCTTGTTCATGGGAAGTGTATATGTGAATTATAGTGTTTGTTCAAGGATGTGTGCAGCTAGCTCTCATACGTTCAGAAGACAGAGCAATAGACGATGGATGATAGGGAGGGAGGGAGGTAGGGAAAGAAATAGCGATGTGACAGCATGTTAAGTTGGTGGATTGGGCTATCGCGGGAGGGGGGTCAGGGTATGATGGAGTTCTGTGTATGAGGTTAGTACCATTTTTGCAACTGTTCCTGTAACTTTGAATTTATTTCAAAATAAAAAAAAAGAGTTCATAAGCTTGGAAAAACAAATGGCAGAACTTATGGGAATGAAGGGCAAGATAGAAGAGATGAAAAACACAATAGAGACTTACAACAGCAGATTTGAAGAGACAGAAGAAAGGATTCATATTCATGAACTGGAGGCCAAGACATCTGAAATCCTGTACACAAAGGAACACATAGGGGAAAGAATGGAAAAATACAAGCAGCATATCAGGGAATTGAATGACAACATGAAGTGCATAATATACATATCATCAGTGTCCCAGAAGGAGAAAATAGGGGAAAAGGGGCAGATGGAGGAAATACTGAAAATTTCCCATCTCTTATGAAAGACATAAAGTTTTAGATCCATGAAGCACAGCATACCCTAAATAGAATAGATCTGAAGAAAACTACTCCAAGACACTTAATAATCAGATTATCAAATATCAAAGGCAAAGAGAATTTTCTGAAAGCAGCAAGAGAAAAGTGATCCATCACATACAAAGGAAGTAGAAACCACGGTGGCCAGAAGACAGTGGTATGACATATTTAAGAGGTGGAAAGAGAAAAACTGCCAACCAAGAATTCCATATCCAGCAAAACTGTCCTTCAAAAATGAGGGAGAGTTTAAAATATTTTCAAACAGGCACTGAGAGTGTTTGTGAGCAAGAGGCCTACTCTACAAGAAATACCAAAGGGAACACTACAGGAAGACAGGAAAGGATAGGAGAAAGAGGTTTGGAGAATAATGGAGAAATGAAGACTATCAGTAAGAGTAAAAAGAGAGGGAGAAAAAAAAAATAAGATAATGACATATAAAATCCAAATGAGAAAATGGTAGTCAGTAGACATTAAGTTGAGTAAAATCAGCCAGAAACAAAAGGACAAATAATGTATGTTCTCACTAATATGAACTAACCATAATGAGAAAACTCTGAGAGTTAAATTTGATATAACAGGTTATCAGGAAATAGAAAAAAGGGTAGAGATTGGGCATTTGATGCTGAAAGAATGCAGAATGTTTAACAAGATAGATGGTAAAAGTTAAGATATGGATAGCATAATACTGTGTGATGGGAGTACAATACTGCAAATATAATGAACAAAGCTGAGTGTGAATATGCTTGAAAGAGGAAGGGTAGGAACATGTTTGGCACCAGAAGGAAAGATAGAGGATAAAAACTGGGACTGTATAACTAGAGAAACCTAGAGTGGTCAATGATGGTGCTTAAGTGTACTAATATAAGAATGTTTTTACAGGAGGGAGAACAAATGAATGTCAATATTGCAAGGTGTTGAAAACTGGATGGTATGAGGGGAAAATACAATCAATGCAGTCTAGAGTCTACAGTTAACAGTAACATTGTAATATACTTCCATTAATTGTAAGAAAGGCAATATACCAAAACTAAATGTCTATAAGAGGGGGGTATAAGGGAATCATATGGGATTCTTGGTGTCGTTGTTGGTTCTGACCTTTTAATTGTATTTTATTTCTATTTTTCTTCTATCTTTTGTATTTTATTCTTTGTTTTTTTTTAATCTCCTTTTCCTCTTTCTTTGTGGAAGAAATGGAAATGCCCTTCTATAGATTGTGGTGGTGAATGCATATTTATGTGATTATACCAGGAGTCTTTGATTATTGACTTAGGATGCATTGTATGGTGTGTGTATAAAACTGAAAAATAAACAGAGGGATACAAGTGCTGAAGAAAATTTGGACAGAGGGATGTACCTGTTCACTGTTGGTGGGGAAGTAGAATAGTGCAGCTCATCGGGAGGGCAGTGTGTTGGTTCCACAGAAAGCTAAGTATGGGGTTTCCATATGGTCCTGCAGCCCTCTTATTGGTTGCATACTTGAAGGAACTGAGAGCGGAGACATCAGTGGACATTTGCACACTGGTGTTTGTGGTGGCAGTATTCACAATTCATAATGGATGGAAGTGGCCTAGGGGTACATCAACTGATAAACAGAGAGGTGAACTGTGATGTATGCATACAGTGGAATATTGAGCAGTGGCAAGGAGGAATGAAGTTGTGAGGTATGCAACTAGGTGAATGGACTTTGGGGACAGTAGGTCGAGTGAAATAAGCCAGAAATGAAATGACAAACATCATAACACCATAATATGGATTAACAACAATGTGCAAACTCTGAGAATTGAATCTGGAAGCATGGGTTATCACAGAAATGCTTATGTAAAGGTTTTTAGATTGTAAGCTCTTACAGCAGTCACATCTATTCATGAGTTGTAACAGTTATTTCTAAATTCTGAGATGCTGAGCTGTTTGTGTGTGACCTGGTTGTTCCTTAGAGCTTCAGGTGTCCATGGTGCCTGGGACTCAGAGCTGGAGTTCAGTAACTGTGAGCATTGGCATTGCCCCATGCAGCAGTTGTTACAGTGGCTGAAAACAAGTTTGACTTCGATTGTGGAAATGAGTGAAATGGACTTGGGTGAGACAGGGGTAGATCAGACTAAATGGTAGAGGGTGATATTAACTGTGTTTTAAAACTTCAGCTCCTGTGTGGGACCAAAGGAAGAGATATTTATTTGGTGGAAAATCTATGTTTTCAGTAGCACACTATATAATTTAACCTGTATTGTCACTTTGCTCAAACACCATAATTACACGCAACCTTGAATATGGAATCAGATCTGGTTGGTTTGTACAGGTTAGCATGAAGCCATGATACATCCCAGAGTAATTTGGACAGAGAGTAAAAAGTATTTGCAAAGCTGCCTTAATGGACTGGGAGAAAATGTGGAAATATTAAACTTCCCCAGGTGGGGAATTCTTGATATTCTCGCAAGCACTAGGGACTACCAGTTCAGTATGCCAGGCTCTTGATCTTGGGGTTTGCCTTTATGAAGCTTGTTACTAAAAAGGCAAGGCTAAGTCTACTTATAATTGTGCCTGAGAGTCACCCCCAGAGACCCTCTTTTGTTGCTCAGATGTGGCCTCTCTCTCTAAGCCAACTCAGCAGGTAAACTCACAACTCTCTCCCCTACATGGGACACAACTTCCAGAGGTCTAAATCTCCCTGGCAACATCGGACATGACTCCCAGGAATGATCCTGCACCCTGCATCATGCGATTGAGAAAGCTTTCTGGACAAAAATGGGGAAGAGAAATGAAACAGAATAAAGTTTCAGTGACTGAGAGATTTAAAATGGAGTTGAGAGGTCATTCTGAAGGTAACTTATGCATTGTTTAGATATTCCTTTTAGTTTTTAGTTTATTAGGATAGCTATAAGAAAATATGTGAAATGGTTGAATTGCAATCCATATCCTTGATTCTTGAAAATGATTGTATAACTATATAGCTTATATGGTTTGACTATGTGATTATGAAAACTTTATGGCTTATACTCCCTTTATCCAGTGCAAGGAGAAATGAGTAGAAAAATGGGGACAAAACCTAAATTAATAATAGGAGGGAGAAGGGGTATGGGATATTTTGGGTGTTCTTTTTTACTTTTAATTTTTTGTTATTTTTATTTTTTGAAGTAATGAAAATGTTCAAAAACTGATTTTGGTAATGAATGGAGAACGAAATGATGATACTGTGAACAACTGTTGTACACTTTAGGTGATTGTATAGTATGTGAATATATTTCAACAAAATTGTATTAAAAATTAAGAGAAAAGAATTAAGAGAAGAATAGGAAGCTTCCTACAAATAAAAGCTCAGGGCCAGATGGCTTCACAGGGGAATTTTACCAAACTTTCCAAAAAGAACTGTCACAATTCCTGCTGAAACTCTTTCAAAAAATTGAACACTACCTAAGTCATTTTATGAAGCTAACATCATTCTAATATACAAACCAGATAAAGATAATAAAAGAAATGAAAACTACAGGCCAATATCCCTATTGAATATAGAAGACGAAAAATTCTCAAGAAAATACTTGCAAATTGAATCCAAAGGCACATTAAAAGAACTATACACCACAATCAAGTGGGGATCATTCCAGGCATGCAAGGGTGGTTCAACAAAATAAAATCAATCAACGTAATGCAACACATTAACAAATAAAAAAGGAAAAATCAAATGATCATCTCAATAGATGCTGAAAAAGCATTCAACAAAACTCAGCATCTCTTTTTCATAAAAACACTTTGAAAGGTAGGAATTGGGAGATGGAAGAAGATGGTGGCATAGAGAGGAGTGGAAGCTAGTTTCTCCCCCTAGAACAACCAATAAACAGCCAGGAACAACTAGTAAATAATCTGGAATAACTGCAAGGGGACAAACATGACTGTTCACTCATCATACACCAACCTGAATTGGGATGAATGCCTGAGATTGCAGCATAAAATCTATAAAGAAAAACTGCTGATCCAAGCCAGGAGCCCCCTCCCCCTATGGCCCAAACTGCAAAGCCTCATCGTGCTAGAGAGCAGCACTCTCCGAGCAAGTGAATATAGCTCAGCTGAGCACCAACTGGGGTTTTAATTAACAAATGTGGACTGCTCAATACAAGCTATGAATCCCCAACAAGAAGAGAGAGACTTTTCGTGACAACTGAGCTTGGAGAGCTGGAGGGTGGCTGTGGACAGGCCATGAAGTGGTTTTGTGTCCCTTCTCTGGCTCAGTGGAGAAAGCATCCACTATTTTCAGTTCTCAGTGCTCTGACATAACAAAGCTGAAGATAGCACAAGCAGAGACTATTTACATGCTAATGACTTCTCCCTAGGGGGGTTAACTTCCTTAAGAGGAAAGAGGTGGGGCCCAGCTCAACTACCCACCTTCCATTCAGAACCAGACCCCAGAGCTTGAGGGAAAACAGCCATGGGCCACACCTCCTTGCACTAGACTGAAGCTACAGGCTGACAGGCACCACCTGCTGGGCAGAAAAGCACAGTGACCTGAGGCATCACAGGCTGTACCAATCGTCTAAGACACCCTCAGGGAAACAGGATACTATTCCTTCCTTCCAAGACCTGGGCCCATTCTCATCTGGGAAAACATGATTGGGGTAACCAAGATGCCTAGACAAGAGAAAACTACAACCTACACTAATAAAAATGAAGTTATGGCCCAGTCAAAGTAACAAACTTACACTTCAACTGAGATACAGGAATTGAAACAACTAATACTAAATCAATTCAAAAAGTTTAGGGAAGAGATGGCAAAAGAGATGAAGAGTATAATGAAAACACTGAGCATACATAAGTTAGAAATGGAAAGTTCAAAAAAACAACTGGCAGAATCTATAGAAATGAAAGGCACAGCACAAGAGATGAAAGACACAGTGGAAACACACAACAGCAGATCTCAAGAGGCAGAAGAAAACACTCAGGAACTGGAGAACGACCTGAAAGCCTACATGCAAAAGAACAGACAGAGAAAAGAATGGAAAAATACGAGCAACATCTCTGGGAACTTAAGGACAAAAATGAAATTCAGGAATGTACATGTCATTGGTGTCCCAGAAGGAGATGAGAAGGGAAAAGGGGCAGAAGCAATATTAGAGGAAATAATCAATGAAAATTTCCCATCTCTTATGAAAGACATAAAATTTCAGACCCAAGAGGATGTTGAGAAAATGGAACTCTTAGCCACTGCTGGTGGAAGTACAATGGTACAGCCACTGTAGAATACAGTTTGGCAGTTTCTCAGCAAACTAAATATTAAATTACCCTATTACCTGGCAATTCTAGTTCTCAGAATATATCCAGAAGATCTGAAAACAGTGACATGAATAGACATTTGTACACTGGTATTCATAGCAGCATTATTCATAATTGCCAAAAGATGGAAACAATCCAAGTGTCCTTCAAAAGATGAGTGGATAAACAAAATGTGCTATATATATATATATATATATATATATATGATGGAATATGATATATATGATGGAATACTATGCAGCAGTAAGAAGGAATAGGTCCTGAAACATGTGACAACAATGGAAGAAACCTGAAGACATAATGCTGAATGAAATAAGTCAGGCACAAAAGGAGAGATATTGTATGTTATCACTAATATATCTCCCTAAATAATGCAAAATCGGTGTTTTATAATGTAGAATATAGGGGACCTAGAGATAGACAGAAGCTACAGAAGGGGAAAGATTTACCTATATGTACAGACCTGTTAAGGAGGTTGAACTTAAAGGTATGGGAATGGACAGGGGTGGTGATACTTCATTAATGGGATTATAAGTATCAGTGCTGCATTGAAGGCAAACATGATTGAAATGGGTTGTTTAAAGGCATGTATCCCACAGACGGTCACTACAAATATAAATCAGTGCTTGCACGATCTACTTCTAAGGTATCACACTGGTACAAAGAGTTAACAACAGAGTGGCATATTGGGAAAACTACCTATTGTATACTACAGGCTATATTTAATATGAATAACTTTCTAGTACCACACTAATATTAGGGATAAATAATTAGGAGCTGATAAGAGCTTTGGGGTGTTTTGTGTTTTGATAATTTTTTAAAATTTAGAGAGATGATGATTGTACAGCTAAGTTAAGATAATGTGAAACACTGATTTTTTATATTGTCAGAATATATGTTATGTGAAATTAGGAACCCCCTTTAATAAGTCAAGCCCTCGATCTTGAGGCTTCCTGTTGTGAAACTTATGACTGTAGAGGGGAGGCTAAGCCTACCTATAATTATGCCTAACAGTCACTTCCAGAGAACCTCTTTTGTTGCTCATATGTGGCCTTTCTCTCTCTAAGCTCAACTCTGCAAATAAATTCATTATCCTCCTCCCTATGTGGGACATGACTCCCAGGGCAGTGAGTCTCCCTGGCGATGTGGGGCACAGCTTCCAGGAATGAGCCTGGCCCTGGCATCAAGGGATTGAGAATGCCTTCTTTACCATGAGGGGGAATAGAAAGGTAACAAAATAAGGTTTCACTGGCTACTAGATTTCAAATAGAGTCAAGAGGCCATCCTGGAGGTTACTCTTATGCAAGCTTCAACTAGATATTCCAAATGACCACAGTATGCCAAGTCCAAATCAACAGTAGCCTGGAAAATACTAAAGAATACCTAGGTCCCTATCTGAGACTCTATAAAAGTTTCATTCACTGAGTTTACTTTTCGGAAACTTAAATCCTCCAGAGTGTTCTTATGCCAGATAAGTCCCAAAATGCAGAGGCAACAGCCTCTCAAAAACATCAACCAGATGCCTCCCCCTCCCCATAATATCTACACTCCTTTTCAATAGGAACAAGTTAGGGTGATCACTGCCCACATATTCCTGAAAATTGAGACAGTGATCAAATGAGAGGGAAGGGTAGCAACACACAAGATAGGACTTCACAAAAGATTATGAATACTGAATTTTATATAATTTTTTTTGGTTTCTAGGGTATGAGAATAGTTAGAAGGAAATAACTGAAATGGTGAAACTGTAACCCATAACACTCCTTGAAATTTGCTCTTAGATATTTGTTAAATTATAGTTTGAAAGCTATCACCTTTATGTATATATGTCATATTTCACAATAAGTAAATAACTGAAATTGTGGAACTGTAACCCATAACATTCTTTGAAATTTGCTAACTACTTGTTAAATTGTACTTTGAAAGGTATCAGTTTTCTGTGTATACATTATATTTCACAATAAAAATGTAAAAAAAGTCTAACATAACATGTACTTTTATAATGTTATTAAATGAATGTCACAGATACTTGAATTATTGTATGTGGTACATAATAAAATAAATACATTTTAATGTGTGTTTAAATAAAAGAAATTATTGAAAGTATAAAAAAATGAATGAAGTTTTAATACATGCTACAACATTAATAAGCCTTGAAGACATCATGTTAATTGATATAAGCCAGACACAAAAGGATAAATATTGTATGATCTCACTTACATAAAATAATTAGAATATACAAATCATAGATTCAGAAAGTAGAATACATGTTACCAGGGGGCCAGGATGGGGGTAGGGAATGTGGAGTTAATTCTTAACTGGTACAGTGTTTCTGTTTGGGATGATGGAAAAGTTTGGGTAATAGATGGTGTGATGGTAGCACAACATTGTGATTGTAATTAACACTACTGAATTGTGTATTTGAAAGTAGTTAAAAGGGGAAAGTTTAGGTTGTGTATATTTTACCAGAATCAAATTTAAAATGCTGTAGAAATATGCAACATAAACAGTGAAACCTAATATAAATTATGGACTACAGTTAATGGTATAATTATAATAATGTTTCTTCAATTGTAACAAAATTACCACACTAATTTCCTGTGTTAATAATAGCAAAGACTTGGGGGTGGTGGTGCATGTATGGGAACTCAGTACTTTCTGTATAATTTTCTGTAAACCTGCAACTTCTCTAATAAAAAAAGTTTGTAGACCTTTCTGTTAGTCAGGGAAATGAATATTTAAACAACAATATAGTGTCATTTATATGTGCATCATATTGACAAAAATTGGAAGACTGATATTATCTGGTGTTAGCAAGATTATAGGGAAATGTGCATTAATATGCTGTTGTTTGTAAAATAAATTAGTACAGTCACTTTGGAGAGCAATTTAAAGTATCTATTAAAATTTAAAATGTGCCTACTATTTGACATTGGAATTCTAATCGATTCATATATGTGTACAAAGAGGGATAAATAAAGATATTTTTCTGCTTCTTTGTAATCATGAAGATTTGGCAACAAATGCCTGTCATAAAGGAACAGATAAACTATGGTACATGCATACAAGGTAATGCTATTCATTGGTTAAAGGAAGGAGGCTCAGGAGACTGGTTTTTGAAATGGTTGCACAAGGACCTTGGTGAACCCATTCACCAAAAAAAAAAAAAAAAAAAAAAAAAAAAAAAAAAAACAAAAACACAAATACTGGCAAAACAATAAACATCAACCATTTAAAAACTCTGTAAATTTACCAAAGTCACAGAATAAATTGATACGCATCTATACAAGAAAAACATGAATCTCAGTAAAAATAGTGAGGTCTCTGGTGTTTAACTTTGGTTTATTCCCATCCTATCTTCCTTCCCACCTCGGTGGTACAGTAGCCTTGCAAAGCCAGCAGTCTCACAGTCAACAGAGAGGAGCTCCCTTAAAAGCCCCATACCCAGAGCACAGTGAACGTTTTGATGAAAGTAGCAGCTCCCTGGAAAACTCCATTCTTGGGGCTTTGTGGCTATTTGATTTGACTTGCAGTACAGTTCTGTGAACCAAGCTTTATTCCCAGGGTGTTACCAAAACCATACCAACCTGTTGGTAACATTGCAGCTGCCTAAGTCTGTGATTTCAGTTGGGACAAAGAAGAACTGGGTCAAAAATTTAAAAGCAAGACCTATTAAACTAGATGATTATAGGTAACTTTGAAAAGCTTCAACATATTCCTGGGATCTGAAAAGGATGTGTGTATGCCCAGGAAAGGCCTGGAAAAGGAGATGTCCTCAGTCACTCAACTCTGACTGATCTTCACAAACAGAAATTGAAAGGAAACACTTGCTTATAAACTGCCTGAAGTTTGAAGGCATACTTTCATACACAGACCTCCTGGCTAAGATTGAAAAACTTACTGGGTCAAGGCATTTAAGGAAATCTTCTGAATGATTATTGGCTTACTAAAAAATTATACTGATCCAGGTATGAAGCTTAGGAAACCAGGCTTAAAAACCAAAACAAGAACTTATTTAAGAAAAAAAGCTAGCAGAGAACCTAGTGACCACACAATGCAGGGAATACAAAATCTACAGAATTAGTCCAGGAAAGTCACTTAAAAATGAACAGCAGCAGGAGCAACAAGAGCAACAAATAACAAAAAACGTTCACAACATTAACAACAAATCAAGGGGGAAATCTGATATCAGAGTTGTTACAATATATTATCTAAATGTCCAGTTTTGAAAAAATCATGAGACATGCCAAGAAACTGGAAAGTATGGCCATACACAGAAAAAAATGAGCAGTCAATAGAAACTGTTCCTGAGGAAGCCCAGACATTGAACTTACTTTAAATCAACTTTCTTATATATGCTCAAAGATCTAAAGTAAATATTAGACAAAGAACTAAAGGAAAACAAGTGAATGATGTCTCAACAAATGGAAAATATCAATAAAAAGAGAAATTATAAAAAGGAAACAAGTAGAAATCCTGGATTTCAAAAACAATAACTGAAGTGAAAATTTCAGGAGAGGTTCCCAATAGTAGATCTGAACTGGCAGAAGAGAGAGTCAGCAAACTTGAAGATAGGTTAATTGAGACAGTCTAGTTTGAGGAACAGAAAGAAAATAAGAATAATAAAACTGAACAAAGCCTCGGAGACCTGTGGGACACCATAAAACACCAACATAGGTATAATGGGAGTCCCAGAGGGAGAAGAGAAAGGAGCAGAAAAACATGTGAAGAAATAATGGCCCCAAATTTCCAAAATTTGATGAAAAACACTAACCTACATATCTGAGAAGTTCAACGAACTCCAAGTAGAATAAACAGAAAGAGAGCCACATCTAGACATATCATAGTCAAACTGATGAAAATCCAAGGCAAAGAAAAAATCTTGAAATCAGTGAGAGAAAAATGACTTATAACATACAAGGGATCCTCAATAATATTAACAGCTGACTTATAACAAGAAACAAAGGAGGCCAAAAGACAGTGGAATGATATATTCAAAATGTTGGGGAAAAAAAACAGTGATGTTTTAGTTTCCTAGGTTGCTCAAGCAAATACCATGCAATGGGTTGATTTAAATAATGGGAATTTATTAGCTTATGGCTTTGAAGCTAAAAGAAAGTCCAAATCAAGGTATCATCCAAGTGATGCTTTCTTCCTAAACACCAGAGTTCTGAGACTGGCTTCTTGTTATCCTTGGCTCCTCTGTCACATGGAAAAGCACATGACAGTGTCTGCTGGTCTTTTTCTTCTCTCCTGGGTTCCACTGATTTCAGTTTCTGGCTGCTCCCTCTCCCTCCCCACCCCCTTTCTCTCCCTCTATTCCTTACATTTGTAAAGGACTCCAGTAACAGGATTACAACCCATCCTGATTAGGCTAGGCCACACACACCTTAACTGAAGTAACTTTATCAAAATTCCTACTTACATTGGGTTCACACACACAGGAATGGATTAGATTTAAGAACATGTTTTTCTGGGGTACATACAGCTTCAAACTGCCACAACTGTCAACCAAGAATTCTATATCCAGCAAAATTATCCTCCCAAAGTGAAGGATAAATAAAGGCATTTCCAGATAAACAATGATTGAGTGAATTTGCCACCAGCAAACCTGCACTACAAGAAGTATTAAAGGGGGTCCTTCAGGTGGAAAATAAAGCACATTGAACTGTAACTGTAAAAGAGTAAAAATAAACATGTATTTTTATTCTTCTAATTAATTTAAAAGACAACTGCATAAAACAATAATTATAAAACTGTGTTCATGGGATTATAGTATATAGAGAAATAATTTATGACAATAATAATACAAAGGAGGGGGAGAGAATGGAGTATATAGTTTCTGTATACTATTGGAATTAACTTAGTATTAATCTTAACTAGATTTTTTTAAGTTAAGATGCATATTTCAATGCCTGGAGCAACCATTAAGAAAATGACTCAAAAATGTAGTTTAAAAAGGCAACAAAGGAATCTAAATGGTAGACCAGAAAACTGGGGTTAGCTGAGTATGCTCAGGGAAGATATGTATCTTGTGGCTAGCTGCTGTCTAGTATGTAGAGACCCCTGATGCCTCTCTGCCCCAGGAAACTCACTGAAGAGGGAGGTAGCAGCACTCTTCTTTGCAGAGGTGTGAAGGTTTCCACTAGGGTGTAAGACAGAATGGGATTCTGTGTCCTCTTCCTCTGCTTATTCCTCAAAATCATCATTCCTTGTGAGAAGGGAGGGGGTGTTTTAGTATCATTAGTTACCCATTTGTTCCTCTCCATCTTCATCTCAGATGGAAAGAAGGCCACTATCATCATGCATTGACTTTTTTCAGGAGAGGGAATGGATAGAAGAAACAGAGATATTTGTTGGTCTTGAAGAATGGGAGGTTGCCCTGTCTCACTGGCCTTGGTCACAAGGGGCCAATGGGTCTTGCCATCCTTGTCCACAAGAGGTTGTTGCAGGATGGAGCCAGGACTTGGAGGTGGGAGTGGGGACACAGGAGCAACAAAGGAGGTAAAGAGGGAGACCCAGGAATGGAAGCTTTTCAGGTACCCATCTGAGGCAGACACTGAACTAAAGAACTATCAGCAGTCAACAGTGGAAAAATGGTTTGCATCTTTGAATACATTTCAAGTGTGTCTGAGTTGGTGATAAGAAGGATTTTTTAATCTTATAATTCATTCTACTCTTGCAAGACATCATGAAGCATAACTGCAGGATAACATGGATAAAGTGCCAAGTACAGGACTTGACACAAACAAGTAACAGAAGCTACCATTCGTTGAGCACTAACCCTGTACTAGGCTCTGTGCTAAGCACTTCACCTGCATTTTCTCATTTCATCCTCACAAAATTCCTATGAGGTAGGCCTTAGCATTTACAGATGAGGAAATTAACAGTCTGAGAGATTGAGGATGACACAGCAAGAAAATTTTCATTGTTTAAGCGGAAACGGAGGAACAAACTCAACCTAAAGCAAGGAGAAAGAAGGGAACAATAAAGATTAGGGCAGAAATAAATGAAATAGAGGATAGAAAATACAGAAAATCAATATAACCGAAAGTTGGTTCTTTGAAAAGATCAACAAAATTGACAAACCTTTAGCTAGATTGAGCAAGAAATAGAAGACCCAAATTACTAAAATCAGAAATGAAAGAGGAGATATCATTACTGACTTCATAGAAATAATAAAGGATTATAAGGAAATACTATGAACAACTTTTTCCAACAAATTAGATAACCTAACCTTAATGAAATGGGCAAATTCCCTAGAAAGACACAAAATACCCAAAGGTTCTCAAGAAGAAATCAGTAATCTGAATAGTCCTATAACAAGCAAAGTGAATTACTTAGTAGGAAAAAAAAACTATCCACAAGAAAAAGCCTAGACCCATGTGACTTCACTGGTAAATTCTACCAAATGTTTAAAGAAGAAATAACACCAGTCCTTTGCAAACTCTTCCAAAAAGTAGAAGAAGAGGGAACACGTTATAATTCATCCTATGAGGCCAGTATTGCCCTGATACCAAAACCAAAGACATCATAACAAAACATAACTGCAGATTAATATCTCTTATGAATATAGTCACAAAAATCTCAGCAAATCAAATCCAGCAACATTAAAAAGCATTATCCACCATGACCAAGTGAGATTTATCCAAGGTATGCAAAGTTGGTCCTACAAATCAAAAGTAATCAATATGTAATACACCATATTAATAGAATAAAGGTAAAACCCCACTTGATTATCTCAATAGATGCAGAAAAAGAACTTGACAAAAATACAACACCCTTTCATGATAAAAACACTCAACAAATAGTAGGGAACTTCCTCAACCTGATGAAGGGCATCTACCAAAAAAGCCACAGCTAAAGACTGAAAGCTTTCCCCAAAGCAGGGACAAAATAAAGATGTCTGCTCTTGCCATTTCTATTCAACATTGTACTAGAGGTTCTAGTCAGGGTAGTTAGGCAAGACAATGCAATAAAAGACATCAAGATTGGAATTGATGAACTAAAAAGTGTCTCTATTTTCACATGATTTGTGAAATATTTGACCACTACCCTTGGGCAATAGGAGCCAGGTGAAATTTCAGCTTCTTGAGTTTGGTACCAAGGTTCTCTGCCTACCTCTTGTCAGTCTACTATCTATTCCAGCAACACTAAACTACAGAGTTGTCTGCCTGCAGCATGATATTCTTCTCTCCCAGGCCTTTACTCCAGCTGTTGCCACAGCCTGTATTGCTTTCTAGGCCCTTTAAAGCTTCATGTCAGGTATCCCTTCCTTTGGGAACTCCTCTCTGAGCCAGTTGGCGAGAGGTGCTCCTTCTCTGTGTTCCCACACTTCTTGTTGCTTCCTTCTTTCATAACACTGATTGCAGTATATTGTACTTGTCTGTTTCCATTGTGTGTTTCTCGCACAGGTCTGGGAGCAACCCAAGAGCAGGGACTATATCTGATACGATATGACTTAGACACAAATAAATGAAAGAATGATTGAATGGAATGAATGATGGAGATGAAGTCTGGAGAAGTTGAGAAGAAACCCATGGTAATACCCCTAAACAGAGTCCTCCAGTGAAACTGGAAGGTTTCTTTCCCATCTCCTTCCTGGGACTTGGAACATATCAAGCTGCGATAACAGAAGGGGCTCTTTTGTGATGCAATCCAAAGGGGAGAGAATCAATATGAGATTCTCTTAGCAGCATTACACACAGAGGGCATGCTAAAAGGCAGTTACTCTTGTCAGTGTGAAAGCCGTATTTATTGTCTTATAATTACTTGAGCCTGAAGCTGGACCATTGAGGGATATTTTCCTTCATCTCCCTTTTCTACTTGCGAGGGTCCAAAGCCCTTACTACGTCCAACCCAGGGCAAATTAGATAGAACAGTATGACTGACACCTCAAGTCTAAGGCCAAGGAGGAGAAGGGTTGGGATCTTGAGGGTACAGATGAGCTTAAGAAGCCAATGAGCTTGTGTGGGGAGGAATGAGGGAATCCCAGAGGAGAGGCTCCTTGAGACATCAAGAGAGGGAAATTCTGTGGGTGTTGCTGAAAGGGAAGAACAAAGGCCAGCTGAGTCCACTGATTCCCATAGAGGAGCTAATCCAAGCAGGGGGGAGGGAGGAAGGAGGTCTCTCCAGATTGTAATAGGTGACCAGAGCTGGGAGTAAAGACCAGTTCTCTTGGTTGTGTTGGACTCTGTGCTTGTGATTGATCAGTTAATAGTAAAGGACTATAGTATCCCACCCTTCTGATCTTAAAGGGCACACTAAAGGGCTTACATGGTGTGTGGAGGGGGTGGGGGAATGGGGCTTATTCAGGATTGTTGAAGTGTGCTTTGAAGTCTAGCTGTACCCAAAACAAAGCATAGTACAGAATTGAGTCAAGAAGTGGCCCCAGTGGCTCCTAATGAGCCTGGGGAGTGAGCTTGGGGCTGAGAAGACAAAATAGATGCAGCACAGGCAGTAATGGTGCTAGGGATCCCCCCTCAGTTGGAGAGGATGTGGTGAAAACAGCTGTGTCCTTGGCATCAAAGAATCTGGAGAAGGGTTATGTTTGAGAATGGGTGTTTCACCAAGGAGCTAGGACTTTTTCTCTTTGCAATGGGAATTTTCTGGGCTGGTCAAGTCTAAGAATTCCCTCAGGAAATCAGACATGACAAAGAAGTATCAGAGGCCATTGGTTTGCTTCTGGAGAGATGAGGCCTTTCATATTCTCCAAGTGATATGGTAGAATTGACTGGAAGAGTCAAGCAGTCAGTGGAGCCAGTGGGACACAGGGGTCTGACGCAGGTGATAGAAAAAAGGATGCAACACATGTTGCATGTTACCAGGTGCTAAAAGCTTTGGAGTTTTGTGAACTGTTTGTGGGTAGGCATGCTCTAAGGACAGGGGGTGCAGCAGGCCACAGGAGTTTGAAAAGTGGCTTAAATATACAAAAGAATACATATTTTAAAAAAGAAATATCTTGGAGACTCTAACAAAGAGGAACGTTAGAGAGAGTGTAGTGTCCCATTCATGAGGTGGTACATGGGTTTCAGGCACAAAATCCTTCAGCCATGGTTGGTGGTTGGTTTTAGTGTAAGTCCTTAGGAGGGAGAAAGTGCTGGGGAAGGATATGTCAAGTTCTTGGCCACCTGGAAGAGAGAGGATCCTAACTTCTGTTTGTTTTTTTAAATGAGATTAGAGACCCATATACAATGAAGAGAGGAGCCTAAAAGCCCTGCAAAGAATCAGGCATGGGTCAAAACAATGCTGACTAGAGCTTCTCAGAACCTGGGTACAACACTAGGCTGCCTAATCAGCTTAAGGTGTTTGTCAGGATAGGCTAACTGCTGTAACATCAAACCCCAATCTCAAAGGTTTAACATAATGAAAGTTTAATACTAGCTCATGTCACAATCTAATATCATCTGCAGGGGTGGAAGTGGAGTGGTGTGCTGCTCCCTGCTGTCATTCAGAGACTCAGCTTTATCTATCTTACAATGATGCCACCTTAACACCCAGGTCCCAAGGTTGCAAGGGAAGGCGACGGGAGCATGAGGAAGGCATACCTAATACTTAACCATCTCAGCTTATAAGAGACACATACCACTTCAGCTTATATCCTATTGCTAAAAACTAGACACATGATCCAACTCTGATGCAAGGATGATGGAAAATGTAGTCCCCGGCCAGGAACTTGGTTCCTAGTAAAGCTCTGAGCTATGGAAGGGATGCATGACTCTTTGGCAGACAGCTGGCTGAATCTGCTACAATCCACTGGCATTATCCCTTTTGATTCAGTTATTTAATGTAACTGGTTGAAGCAGAAGTAGCTGTAGAGAAGCATGTGGAATGCTTAGCTGATACACTAGCTTCTGTGAGCTATAGCCTTCCAATATGAGGAAGTTAGCTAGAACTGTTTCTAGTGTGTCATTCATCCAGGACCCTGACTGATATGATGCCTAGTCTGCTCATGATGCAGTCCTGGCCCTCATGACACTTACAGTCTAGCTTCTGCCTTGAATCCTGTTTGAAATAAAGTGAGAAAGAACTAAATACAGTCTGGATGGGAAGGGAGGCAAGTAACCATAGAATGATTTACAACAATTTAAGATGATGTTGGCCCTCCAAATCCTAACAGAAATATGGACAGACATACAGACATGTAGGTGGATGGGGCCAAGATTCCTGGCTGGGACACACCTCAGCTAAAGAACAAACTACAAAGGCTGATCCATCCTGGGCTAGGGTTTTTTAAGGGAGTTTTTCCTGTAGTTGGAGAGTTGAGGAATAGTTGAGCATTTGTGGGCACTGATACAGGGACAGGAAAGACTGAGGGAAGTGAATTGTCAAGAAGGACAGAAGGGGGCAAGAGACTTGGCAAGGAGAAAAGGATAAGTGGAATCTCAGGATCTCCTTCCCAAACCATCTCTTCTCTTTGTACACTTTCCCCAAGCTTTTGGCTGAGGTCAAATCCAGTCTAATGCTGACCTCCTGGTCATAGGAAGGTAGGTTTGGAAGTGCCCTTGGAAGCCATCCATCAGTGATATTGAGGCCCAGAGACTGGAAGAGGCTTGCTCAAGGTCACACAGGGTGTCAGGGGAGGGGCTGCACTAGAACTCATGGTGTTTGGCCCTCAGGCCAATGATCTTCCCACTCCATTCCACTGAGCTCAGAACTTCATGCATTCATTCACTCATTCATTCACTCACTCGTTCATTCAACCAGCATTTACTCAGCATCTGCTATGTGTCAAGTCCTAGGCTGAGCACTATATCTAAGATGCAGTTTCTAGCCTTAATGTGCCCCCAGTCTAGTAGGAGAAGAAGCAGACATAAATAGGCACTTTGGAACTCGGTATAGAAAGCACAATCATAGATATAAGGACAAATGCTATGTTTGCACACAGGAGGAATTGGCTGTCTGGGAAGGCTCTGCGAGGGGAAATTGACAGTTGGCACCAATCTTGAAGAATTAGTGGAAGAACAGCAGGAATACAGGGGAAAGGGATTCCAGGCAGAAAGAATCGCCTTGTGCACAGTCGCAGGGGCATCAAGAGTAAATTAGAGGAAATTCTAAATGTGTTCTAAAATAGCTAGAGTTGGGGGGGGTGGGCAGGAGCAAAAGCAAAAGTATTGGATTAGAATGAAATTCTGAAGAACCTTAAAGACCAGACTGGGTAATTTGAGATTGATTCATAAGTATTGGGGAGCTATTGGTTTTCAAGCAGGGAGATGCTCAGATTATTATCATATTTAATAATTCAAATTATTTTAGTTTCCATTAATAGAATCTTTCTTGTCTGCAGGTCCAGGTGTCAGCCAGCTTGGGTTCAAATCCTGGCTCCACCCCTTACTACATATGTAACCTTGGGCATTTTATGTACCTATTCAATAGCTCTGTTTCATCACCTGGAAAATGGAGGTAATAATAGCACCTTTCTCATAGGGTTTTTCTGAGATAAGACATGTAAAGTGCTATCAGAGCCTGGCACATAAAAAGCACTTAATCAATGTCAGTCAGAAGTGATGAAGGTGGTATCTTCATTTTATGTTAGGAGGGCTTGAGGACTCAGAGAGGTGAGGTCACCGAGGACCACACAGCCAGTCTGCGACAGAGCTAGGTCTCGAAGCCAAGGTCTGGGCTGAGATTCATGTCTTAAAAGTCTCTCTGGAGGCCCTGTGAGGGACAGCCTAAAATGGGAGACACTGGAGTCCATGCCACCACTTTGGAGGCTGTCACAACTGCCTAGGCATGAAGATGTTGGGTGAGTCCCAGAGGAGCCACTTTGTCCAGTCAGCCTGTCATTTGGGAGCCTCTGAGGAGCAGGCCCAGCCTGGGGAAGAGCTGTTCTTTCCATCAGTGGGTCTGGGAAGGTTAATGGCATTCCCAGGAAGGGCCAGGGATTAAGGGAGCCTGCACTGCAGAGCCAAATTCTTTCACCTCTAGTGAGTTTTCCAGAGTTTCTCCCTCTGCCCCCCAGTGCCTGGCCCCAGCAATAAAGGGGTGGGAGGTGCGGCTGGGCTGAGACCTCCCACTCCTCAGCCCCATGGACTAGGCTGGAGGAGAATGCAGCCCCCCACTGGGCTGGCCCTGGTCCTGGCTGTGGCTGTTCTGGCACAAGCTGTGGGAAAGGAGGAAGGCCCCAGCATGCTCGCTGGGGTGCAACAGGGGTGGACGAAGAGGAGAGAGGCCTGGGACCCTTCAGAGGCTGGACAATTAAAGGGAAGGCACATTCCAGGGGAATCCACATTTGGGATGAACCTGAGCTGGGGCCAGCCCTGTAATCCATTGCAGATGTGATGGCTAGCAACAGATGTGGGCAAGACCTCCCCCACGGGTGGCTGGGGGTGGGGGCTTGCAGGGGTGGGGAGATGAGGAACAGCTCCCAGACACCACCAGGCAGTTCCTCTCAGGAGGCTACTACCTGGCTGCAATCCTGTGCATAGGACTTTGCCATTGGAGTTGGAGCCAAACTGACAGAGGCTGTGGCTGGCTCAAGCACCTGACCTTGGCTAAGCATTTCTGGGAGCAGAGCTTGGGCCAGGAGCCCACCAGCCCCCAGAATGGGCTTCTTTGTACAACAAGAAGGCCTTGCTTAAGATGCCAATTTCTGGGCAGCAGTGGTTTCAGTGTCCTCAAACCTGAGGAGGGAGGAGTTTAGGTCTGACTCACATCAGTTCCAGCCAGCTCATCTTGCTAGTCTCTAGGGACTCTGGGGCTAGCATTGCCAGTCTCCAAGAATGTTGGTGCCAGGATCTGCTGAGCTCCATGGATGCCATTGGGCAGGGCTACATAACGTCTAGTCTTCTGTGCCAGTCATACGACCTAACAGTTGGCCCCAGAGCAGTGCCCCAGGGGAAGGGAGGGGGATCTTAGCAGGGGCCCACTTGTTGGTGGGTTTTAGGAAGGGCAGCCAGAGTTCTGGGAGATGGATGGAAGGAGTCTGCGAAGGTAGGAGGTTGGGAGATCCCTGGTCTCTGAGTGGGTATGCCCAGCATGTTTGGCAGGCCACTTACAATCAGGAAATCATCATCTTAGAATGGTAGGGTGGGGAGGGGGTTTAGACTTCCCCTGGTCTAGCCCAACCCCCTTATGTCACAGAAGAGGGAATTGGGGCTCAGGGTGAGGTACCACCTTACTCCAGGTGAGGGAGCCAATAGCAGGGCTGAGATGAGAAGGCAGGGCTCCTGCTTCCCATCTGGGTTCTATTTCCCACAACGCCAGGGTGTGGAATGAATGGGTGAGTAAGTGAGCAAGTGGATGAATGAATAGAAAGGCTTGGCAGCAAAGACAAAGTTGTGGCCTGGCCAAAGGTTTTTAGACAAGGTGACTATGTCCATTTCCAGCTTCTTGGCCATGTACTGACTGCCTGAAACAGAGGAATCTGTCTTGCCCCTTTTCTCTCAACTCTGTCTCCCCACATCATCCATTTCAAAAGACTTTGGGCTCAAAAGAGGGGCAAGGATTCACCCCAGGTCACACACCAAGCCAAGGGCAGGGGCAGGATGCAAAGCCAAGTGTCCCGGAGGCCCCCACTCCTCATCTCTCTGCCAGAGCTGAAGACAATCTCCATCCATTTCACAGGCAAGGAAACCGGAGACAGGCCCAGAGGGGGCGCAAGACAGATTACAGGATGAGCTTTAAATCAGGCCTGGCAGGACACTGTAATGGATTCCTGTTGGCGGGAGGAGCGTTTGCGACCCCTGTGAACCCAGGCAGCCCCCAGAGTGGTGTCACTCTGGACTATCGACAGGTGGCAGCAGAGGACCACAGTAGGCAGCCTAGCCTTTGCCTGTCAGGCTTGCCCAGCCCCCTTCCTCAGACCCAAAGCTGGCCAGGTTGGTATCCTGTGTGCATGTAAGGCCATTGTAGCAGAAAAGGCCATGCTGAGGGTCCCAGGACACCGAGCGTCAGGACAAGTTGGCGGGGGGTGCGGTTACTGAAGAGCGGTGTCCTGAGCAATGGCAAAAGGCAGAATGGAACCTCTGAGAGGGAGGGAGAAGCCAGGGAGGTGAATAGAGCCTGAGAGCGAGAGGGAACTGGAGAGGAAAAGAGAGAGAAAGGAGGGACAGGAACTCTGAGAAACGGGAGGCAGTTCAAAGAAACACAAAGACATAGAGACCTGGTGGGATACAGACAAACATGTGCACGTACACACACACACACACACACACACACACACATTTGCTGAAATCATGGAACTTTCTGGTTACCTAGTCCAAACTCTCCATGTTACAGATGGGTACACTGGGACTCAGTGAAGATGGGACTTGCTTGAGGTCACACAGCAAATTTGTGATCAAGTAGGAACTAGTCTCAACCTGCCCCCGCCCCCCTGATTCCCAGGCTCTGGCTCTTTTGTTGAAAGACCCCCTTGTACAGTATACATGGTAATGACCAAGGATCTACCCAATATTTGCCAGAGTCAGAGAGACTGGGGGAGACCCAGAGACCGAAACAGATACTCAGGCAGCAGAGGGGGGGATGATATAAGAGGAGAAAGGGAAGGGAGGGAGCAGGAAGGAACAGAGTCCTCAAAGGCAGCTGGGGAAAGGATATGGACAAGCTCCCGTCCCCACCTACCTGCCTTCCAGGATTCCCCCAAGCCTAGCTGTCCTGCTTACTGTAAGGAGGCTATTCACCCCTCTATACTGGACAGTCCTGTCCTCAGCCCAAGCCCAACTCACTCCAGAGCAGGAATCAGTTACATGAAAGAGGAGCCCAGGTTGAAGTGTAGATCTGGAGAGAAGAAAGTCTTGAGGTTCTTCCACCTGTGCTGCCTGCTCTTTACAAGATCACTGCCTGCTTTTACCATAAAGGCTAGATACATGGTTTCCTGATCAGGACCCAAGCTCTGCCATCTTAGGCTTGCTGATCTAAAATAAGGCATCTGTGCTATGTTGTCATCATCATCTCCAGTGACCATATTTTTCAAACTAAAATGTCAGGATGTATTGTCTAATGCATGATCTGATCATAGAACAGACTATTTAAAATTAGGCTTGTCCCTGAAATCTTGGCCATCTGTTTACTGTCCTGTTACTCTACCCACTGGCTTTCCCTTCACACATATGCCCAGAGATGCAACGTAACTCTTAGCCAGGCCCTGGGGCTGAGAAATGAGGAAGGGGAAAGAGAGGTAACACATACTGAGATTTTGCCATGCATGCCAGTTTGAATGTATTGTGTCCCCCAAACACCATTATCTTTGATGTAGTCTTGTGGGGCAGATGTTTTGGTGCTGATTAGATTTGCTTGGAATGTGCCCCACCCAGCTGTGGGTGGTGACTCTGATGAGATATTCCCATGGAGGCGTGGCCCCACCCATTCAGGGTGGGCGTTGAGCAGTGGAGCCATATAAATGAGCTGACTCAAAGAGAAGGAACTCAATGGAGCTGTGAGTGACGTTTTGAAGAGAAGCAAGCTTGCTAGAGAGGAACATCCTGGGAGAAAGCCATTTTGAAACCAGAACTTTGGAGCAGACACCAGCCACGTGCCTTCCCAGCTAACAGAGGTTTTCTGGACTCCATTGACCATCCTCCAGTGAAGGTATCCGATTACTGATGTGTTACCTTGGACACTTTATGGCCTTAAGACTGTAACTGTGTAGCCAAATAAACCCCCTTTTTATAAAAGCCAGTCCATCTTTGGTGTTTTACATTCCACAGCATTAGCAAACTAGAACACCATGTGTTATATATTTTCCTTCCATTATCTCTTTACTTCCCATGACAATTGTATGAGGTAGGTACTCTTATAATCCTTATTCAGCAGATAAGGAAACAGGTTCAGATATTGGACTCATATACCCAAGGTCACATGATTACCGAGCTGGTCACAGTGCAGTCTCCAATGACCCCCATTCTATGAGCTTAACTCCACAAGAGAGAAGCCCCTCCAAGGAGTAAGAGGAAGCACCTAGAAGAACTGCCACTCTGAAAGCTAATGTGAACTTGGGATGTACCGATAGATGCAAAGAGATCAAATGAAATAGGTAACAGCCTTGCCTTTCTCTGCCCTCTGGGATATGTGTCCAGAACTAAACCCCATACATTGAGGGCACCATGGACATGTTAATGCAGGTCTACAGGGGAGAGAGGAGGTTGGGAAGGAGGCTGGAGACAATAGTTGGAGTGATGGGGCTGTTTGATCTGGAGACAAGAAGACTCAGGAGATGTGACTTCAGAGACTTCAGATCTCTGAGGGACACGGGGGAAAGGCATGTTCTGCATGGCCCCAGGGGACTGAGATAAGAGGTGGTAGCTATAGCGTGGCAGATTTGAGCTCAGTCCAAGGAAGAATTTTCTAAGAGTCTAAGCTTTCTTGCCTTCAAATTGGCTGCCCTGAGAGAGGGTTCACTCTCCATGACAGGTGGTGTCCAAACAGGGTTGAGATGAGCACTTGGTAGTAATGCTGCAGAAAAAGCTCAAGTTCTGGATGACAGGCTGGACCAGATACCTTCTTAAGTTCATTCCAGCCCTGAGATTCCATGAGTCTATCATTCTATGAGGGTTGGAACCCTCCAGGGAGTCACCCCCATGGAGATTCCACAACTTCCCTCCACTACTTTTTTTCCAGTGTCTCACATCTTGTAGAACCAGGAAGTCATTCATTAGGTTTCACCCAAATTGCTCTTACAGCAGTTGTTCATAGTTCCATGCAGGACTGGCTGTCAAAAAGGGAGGGGTGGAGAAATCAGCAAAAAAGGGCCATCAGAGTCCTGGAGGAGAACCATTCTCAACTAGCAAATGTTAAGCAGACATATGGCCAATAATGAATGGAGGAAAAAGCATTTGGAAAACACCAAACACTTAGTTGAGGTGTGAAGGCACTTTTTTAAATGATATTATCCTTCCTGATTTATTTTGTGACTCAAATTGCTAACACTGGAGAAGTAGTGGGGGTGGTGAGTTGTTTACATTTTCATTGTTTCATTGTTAGGACAATGACATTAGTCAACCCCTCCAGATAAAGCTCAACATTTTCCTGCTAACATGAGGAATTCTTTCTTAGGGATAATCTAGATGTCAATTACAGCACCAACAGTCATTGTCGAACATTAAATTTGTTTAATATTCCACTGAGTAAGAGGCACAGATTGTCAGATAGCTTGACTGATGGTCCCAATTTGTCCGGACAAGACCATAGGGAAGTCATGGACTAAGAAAGTTTGGAACAAAATGGATGGATTGTCCATGTCTGCTGAATCCAATCTTGTTCCTCTGCTGAATCCAATCTCATTCGTCTCCTTCATTCTCCCAGATCTTCTTCACTTTGCTTTACCAGATATGAATGTAGCATCTAGAGGATGCCAATGTGAGGAGCTATCATCCCTGCCCTGGAGGCTCTGATTATCTCTCAACATTTCTCTCCTTTACCACCTCCTCAGAAAACTGCTCTCTCCATTCCTGTGATCAGCTCTCCTGAGGAGACAGCCCTAGCTTTGTCTCCTTGGTCTGGAGTAGTTTATCCAAGTGTGAGAAGCCAGGAGCCTATGGAGAAGTGTGACGAAAGGTTTCCTTTCTTCCTATGCATTGTGTATGTGTCTGGGCTACAGTTTGATGAAGGCCAGGTCCTATTTTAGAGCTGCAATCTGTGGATTTCTGTAAGAGACATTTCTGTTTTGGAGGGGAAAAAAGGAGGCTTGCTCTAGTGAGTGTTGATCCAAGTTTCCTCAGAGAAACATCAACCCTTGATTGTTCTATGACAGGACCCACGCTCTCTGCTTCCGCTACAATCCCAGAAAAATACTAACCAGGAGGATGTGTAGGGAGAAGCACATTTGCTACCTTGTCCCTTTTCTACAAGTCACAGAGACCCCCACTTTGGAAGTAAATAAAAAAGCAAGCACATTTTAATTTCCAAGTACTGAAAAGTAATATGTATTGAGTTCAAGGCAGGTGCTAGGCACTGTGCTAAGCGCTTAACATGTAGTACCTTATTTAATTCTAAAATCTACGTGAAATAGGAATGTGTGCCCATTAGGATGCATTCACCTGCAAATAAGAGAAACCACGACTCACACTGGCTTGAACAATTAGGAAATTTATTATCTCAAATAACAGGAGGTCCGGGCATGATAAAATCAATAGCTCAAT
Organism: Choloepus didactylus; assembly: GCF_015220235.1. Lineage (NCBI taxonomy): Eukaryota > Metazoa > Chordata > Mammalia > Pilosa > Megalonychidae > Choloepus > Choloepus didactylus. The sequence continues at coordinate 72,496,822 of NC_051334.1, read as the reverse complement.
AATATCATCAGGGACCCAGGATCTTTCCATCTCTCTGTTCTGTCATCCTCATCAAAACTCTATCTTAAGACTCATTCTCCTGGTGGTGGAGGATGGATGCAGCAGTTCCAAACATCATTTTCAGGCATAACATCATCTGGATGAAGGGGAGAAGCTATCTGATTTTGTCCTCAGGAGGAAGAAAGCCGTTCCCAGAGGTTCTCAGGTAGACTTCCGCTCGTGTCTCATTGGCCAGGTCTGGGTCACATGTTCATTCCTTAACTAATCACTAGCAAGAGGAATGGGCTAGCCTAATTATTTGGGGCAGAAGGAATGATGCTAAAATATTACCATGTTCCCATTCTACAGATGAGGAGACTGATAGTCAATGAGATGAAGTAGCAAAGTAACCTGTCCAAAGTTACACACTTAGTGTTTCAGTTTGCTAAAGCTGCTGGAATGCAATATGCCAGAAATGAGTTGGCTTTTACAATGAGGATTTATTAACTTACAATTTACAGTTCTTAGGACATGAAAATGTCCCAATTAGGGGCATCAACAGGGCAATACCTGGACTCTGAAGAAAGGCTGCTGACATTTGGGACACCTCTGTCATATGAGAAGGCACATGGCTGGCATCTGCTGGTTCTTCACTCCTGGGTTTCATTGCTTTCAGTTTCTGGTTCCAGCAGCCTCTTCTCTCAGCTTCTGTGGGTCCTCTCTTAGCTCTCTGGGGCTTTTCCTCTCCAAGCTCTCTGGACTTTTTCTGCCTTTTATCCTCTTATAAAGGACTCCAGTAAAGGGATTAAGATCTATCTTGAATGGGGTCGGCCACATCTCAATTGAAATAACCTAACCAAAAGGTACCACCCACAATGGGTCAACACCCACAGGGATAGATTAAAAGAATGTGGCCTTTTTGGGGTACATAACAGCTTCAAACTAACACACTTAATAAGCAACAGAACCAAGAGGCAAATCGAATGCTTCCCTCTTTTGCTTTATTTATTGACTATTAGACACTTGCTAATAATCAAAGGCTTATTGAGGTAATACAAGGGGGCTTATTATCAAAGTATATACATTTTTCAAGTCCCTGCAGTCAGAAGATTAGGTAGGAAATCAAGAGACTATTAGGATATTCACTGACAAACTGGCCAATTATAAAATTACTCTGGTATCCCTCTCAGATTAACAGTAGCATCTAGATAAGTCCTTTCTGAATGTTGGATGGTATAAACATGAAACAGTAAAGAGAAAATATAATGCCAACCAGTTTTCAAAATGAAACTGCAAATATTGGAAGAGATTCAGGATTTCATGGAGGCAACAAAAGTATGTTGGAAAACTGCTCAGAAAAGCCACTGACATGTGAGAGCCTGGCAGAATTAGATCAGTTAACAGTTGAGGAAGAGAAAGTCAACAAAGATGGGAACAAGATAAAAGCTTCAAAAAATAATGATTTGACTCTCAAATTAAGATAAATCCTTGGAAAAACCAAAGCTCTTGAATATTTTTGATAAAATGATCCTCTTTATGACCATAAAAATAAAGTAAAAAATATTAGGCCATGGTATCATGAAGTTTTGTCAGAAAAATCACACCACAAAGCAAGCAATGCTTGAGTCATCCTATGCTTTTTCTAAGAACTAGGACAACAGAGCTCCAATTTCAGCTTTAATTTGTGAAATATGAGATAAACTGCTTGTCATAATTTTTGTTTTGTTTTTCATGATAAATTCAAATAACCTTTTTTTTTTTTTTTACCATTCTGTAACATTCTAAGCAGATTCACTTTAAGTGGGATTTTCCCCCAGTATCAATTATCTGCAGATAAAGCGGATTTCATATAGAATGTTTAAGATCAACCTCGAATCAAATCAATCTGGCTCAGCTGTTCACTAGATTTTTTGGCATTGGGCAAGTTTCTCATCTTTTCTAAGCCCCAGTTTTCTCATCTGTAAAATGAAGAAACCTCAAAAAAAAAAAAAAAAAAATGAAGAAACCTCAAAGGGTTATTGTAAAGCCAAGTTAGATTACTCATACAGAAAGCACTTAGTGCTGTCCTTCCCACATGGTACTCATTCAATAAACATTAGCTGTCGTTACTTTTGTTGTGCTGCTGTTAACGTGGCCATGTGGAGTATGGGGAAGAGTGTGGGCTCTAGAGTCTGTCAGACCCTGGCTTCTAATTCTGGCTCTGCCATTTCCTTACTATGTAACCTTGGACAAGTTGCTTTGGACCGCCGAGCCCCAGATATCTCGTCTAGAAATTGGACCTCATAGGGTTGCTGTGACAGTTAAGTAGGCTAAATTACATGTGTCTGGCACTCATAGTCACTGTCACTTAGCAAGTGATAGTTTTTATTTATCTGTGCAGAATATTGTGTTAAGTGCTGTGCACGTGTATATATGTCTGTGTGGGAGGGGGCTCTATTACAAAACATGTGAGGCGAGGCATGGTTCCTGTTTTCAAGGGGCTTACATCTCATGAAGAAAACCACTAATATTCTGTGTGTAGCTACATGCCCTCTTTGGGCCTCTGGAGTATTAAGTCTTTAGATGAATTGATCTGTAAGGTTCTCAATTCTGAGTGTCTACATAGTCATGTGAGTTCTTGGAACAAGTAGAGAGCAAGCTGAGGCAACTTGGTTCCAAGTGTGAGATGCTGTAACTCATGAAATGCATTCTTGAGGAGCTCAGAAAGAAGGAATGTAATCAAGCGGAATGAGTACCAGCTTTGGAGCCAGACAAATCTGGATTTAAATCCTAGTGCTTCCACTTGCTAGTTGGATCATCTTGGGCCACTCACTTCTCCTCCCTGAGGCTCAGTGTGCTACTCTGTAAAATGGGACTAAAAATCCCTGCCTCATAAGGATATGATGAGAAATAATCAAGCCCAAGTATGCAAAAGTGCCTCATATGCAGTAGGTGCTCTGTTTCCTGCTTAAGGAGGCTTCCAGAAGACTGGGAAACTTGAACCAGGAGGTTTTGGTGGGAAGAAAGCTGTGGGAGAGCCAAGTACAGTTGGGTAAAGTGGAGGGGATGGCCTTTTGACAGATGCCTTTATTAGGAGGGCAGAGTGCCTGGATCTGACCGGGCAAGCCTACTGCCTTGAGGTCCATAAAGAAGCCATCCCCTTGCCAGTCTCCCACCTGGGATCCTCATCAGGGCCTAGAGGGAGAAAAAAAGAAACCAAAATGAAATATATATTTATAACAATAATAATAATTATTCTTTCATCAATTTTCTCTTCCTCCGATGGAGTCTGGCAAGGACTATAGAGCAGGAAAACTGCTAAAGTTGAGAGTAATTGTGCCCCCAGGACAAATAAAGAGGGAACTTCAAACCAGCAGATGCTGCCGAAAACCCCAACACAGGAAATATCTGCAGAATGAATTGCAAATTTATGGGGGTTTGGGTTTTCAGAATTTATAAGTAAGTTCCATGAGAAGAGAAGGGAGGTGGAGGAGAGAGAGCAAGACAGGGCAAGAGGAGTGGGCTGCAGGGCACAAGCCAGTTACTCTCCACCTCCTGCTAGTCAGAGAGGCAGACCTGGCAGCAGTGGGGTTTTCCTAAGGCTGTGGTAACCTGGGCAAGCAGGGCTGAGCTGGGGCAGATCCCACTGTGTCCCTTGGCACTGGTGTCACCCCCATGGCGGGCAGGCAGGTGGGTGTTGACAGGACTGTGGGCCACAGGCAAGTGTGCATGGGCAGGAAAAGCCAATTGATAATGATGGTGATAATCACCAGGCCTGCTGCTAACAGGGCCTCCCTGGAGTCCAAGAGTTTGAGCTTTTTCCAGGCCTTTCCCAATCCCTAGCATGTTAGAGCCAGGTGAGACAAGGTGTGCCCAGAGTGTGTAAGTAGGTCGGGTCAAGGACTCAAGAGAGGGTGGAAGTGAGTGAGGATGGCTCTCCTACAGGTTCCTGGTAGGCTCAAAGTGCTGAACCCATGTATCTACAGTGGTCCAAGCCCTCTTGTGGCCTCAATTTTCCCACCTGTAGAGTGACAGAGGGGTTTGGACTACAATAAACAATGGGTTTTGCCATTGGGATATTGGTAGGGGAAAGGTAGGGGAGCAGGGAGAGTGGGGCATTACCCTGCCGGAGATACAGCAAAGGGAGGCCCTAAAGTAGCTGAAACACCTTTGTCCGCCAGCCCTGATATGAGGCTGTGAGTTCAGACTGTATTTGGGCCACCCTGGATGTAGACCCTTCAAATACCCCAAAGGACCCTGAAAGTTTTCCATTTCTGGTCTCTGCACAAAGGGGGATTTGAGAGGACAGCTATTCAGCTGCATTTAGAAGTTAGTGATGGTCAGAAAGTATCTGTTGAGTCTGTTCCTGGCAATGGAGACCCTTTAATTCTTGCTGGAACAAAATCCGAGCCATAGGCAAAATGAAAAGGTGCTCAGAGGAGGGAGATAGGAGAGGAGAGTGAAGGCTTCTTCCCAGAAGATACTGTGAGATGGCCCCTGCCATGAGCATTTAGGACTTTCTGAATAGGAGGAGATTGCCCTTTCTCAACCACCCTGCTTGTCCCCAGGAGGCCAGAAACACAGGTCTGCCTTGCACCAGAGTGAACACCCTGTTTTTGAAGGTTTCATTTCAAGCTATGGCCCAACAATCATCTGTCACTGGGGATGCTGTTGAGAGCCTGTCTTCATTAGATGAGGGGGTTGACGGGGAAGCCAGTGTACATTTAAGACTTCTTCCAGCCTTATAGACTTATGATTCACTGCATTCTCTGTTGTGTGACTCTGGGTATCTCCCTTCCCATCTCTGGGCATCAGTGCCCCCCATCTGTTAAATAGAGTGGTATGGACTCTGGTCCCTAAGAGCCTTTCTGGCAGTGGCATTCTTTTAGTCTGTGATTATAGTCTTGGAGTACAGGACGGGGAGGGCTCACAGAGCAGAGATCCCTGCCCATCCCCATCACCTGTCCAAGCCCTGTTGCCAGCTTGCTTCTCTGAATCTCTCATTCTTGTCTCATAAAAGTGAGAGCAGTCGATGTCCCCAGCAGGAGGCCAGACTGTTGCCAGGTTCAGTCCAGATAGTGAGGATATGGAGAGGCACTGACAGGACCCTCTGAGCTAGAGAAACACACTGAGGTGTCTGGGGGCCTACAGTCCTCTCCTAGTCTGAGCTGCAACCTCCCCAGCCCAGGGAGGGGCAGCAGAACTTTCTACCAGGAGCATCTGGCCTCTATGTACCCTCAGCTAAAACTCATAAACACATACTATTTGCCAGGCATTTTGTCTTCATTGCTTCACTTCATCCTCCCTACAACCTAGTGGACTTGGTGCTATTATAGAGACACTGAGGCTTAGAGAGGGGAAGTTATTTGCCTAAGGTTGCGCAGCCAGGTAGCGGCAGAGATGGGATTGGGACTTGGGTCTCCAGAGGCCAGGCTCTTTCCACTACACTAGGCTGCTTAGGCAAAGCCCTTTGCATCTTGTCCACAGGCAGCAGACAGTGGGGCAGTGTCTCCACCCTGGGTCCCCTTGGTCATGGGGAGAGCTGCTGCCTTTTTGCTCTAGGCAAGGCCAAAAAAACTTCCGTGTGCTGGAGCTACTCTGAAGTTGAGAAGGTTTTCTTGGCAGGAGGGTAGAATGGATTAAAGGGTTTGAGCCAGAGCTCTGGAGAATGGTTGGAATGCAGAGCTGCCTGGAGACAGGGATGGATGAGATCATGATAATGCTTGTAATAATAGCTACCATTTGGGGAGCGCTGACTGTGTGCCAGGCACTGGCCTAAGTGCTTTGCGTGTACTATCTCATTTCTTCCTCATGGCAGGCTAGTAGGATCATCATCACTGAGGCCAGGGAGGTTAAGCTACCACCTTGCGTCACACAGCAGAGCTGGGATTGGACCCCCAGGTCTGTCTGTCTCCAGAACCAGTGCTCTTAATGGCAATGGAACACCTCTTCCTGGAAACTCATGAGATTTGCACCTCAAACTCAGAGACCCCGGCCTCCCTCGTCTATGGCTTCTCAGGAGAGAAATGTGGACATCTTTAGATAACATTCCTGCCCCACGTGGGTTCCAAGAATCTGGCAGTTAGATGCCAGGTTTCTTCCTTAACCACCACCCTACTTACCCCCCATTGCCTCCTATACCGCCACATCCAACGTCACACAAAATATAGTGTTGGGATTATTCAATCTGGAGAGAGGGGTGAGCTGATGATGCTGTCTGCTTCTGCTGAGGACAGTACCAGGAAAATTGGGTGGAAATTGAACTAGCTATTTTACTAATGAGTAATTTCTAGTGCCAGGTATGATAATCATTTATATGCATTATCTCAATTACTCTTCCCATCAACCCAGCAAGGTAGCTGTCATTCTTCCCATTTCGGGGATGAGGAGCCTAAAATCATCTGAAGATGAGTAACATGCCCCAAGTCACACAGCCTATAAGTGACAGGATTTCATCCATCCATTCAACAACTATTAAGTACTTACCAAGTGTTAGGTGCTGTTTTAGGCACTGGGGAAACAGTGATGGGAGCAGCCAATAATCAAATAAATTTAAAATAGAATGCTAATCAGTGGTAAGAGATTTGATGAAAAGAAAGGAAGGTTATGACATAGAGAGTGTTGTGGGGGAGAGTGAGGCTGGGGTTGGTTTAGCTAGAATGGCCAGAGCAAGCCTTTTGGAGGGGGTGACCTTTGAGCAGAGATTGGAATGAAATGAGGGAGGGAGTCATGTGAAAATCTGGGGAAGGACATCCTAAGCAGAGGAGAAAGCAAGGGCAAAGGCCTTGAGGAGGGACTGAGCTTGGTATGTTCTAGGAATAGCAAGGAGGCCAGTGTGGCTAGAGCAGAGTGGGTAAGGAAGAGGGGATGATGCAGTTAGATGATGCCAGGTGGCATCAACCATGGGGAAGACTTTGAGTTTGGTATGTGACAAGAAGCCAAAGGAGCACCTGGGAGCAAAGGAATGTCATGACATGATGCATCTTTTGAAATACCTCTCAAGCTGCTTTGGCTGTTGTGGGAGGAATCAGATTGGGAATGCATTTGGAAGTTGGAGCTGTCAGGATTGTTGATGGATTGGACACGGAGGGGTAATGGAAAGAAAGGAAGATACCCAGGCTTTGGCCTGAGCATCTGGGTGAGTGGTGGTGCTGGGTGCTGAGATGCAGAAGGTAGGGGTGGGGAGGGCAGATTTGGGTTCTAATTTGAGTGACCCCAGTGGTCTGGGCTCTCCCCAGGCCACCAGGCTGTCTCCTCAAACTTCTTTGTAGTGCAGGGGTTCATTCTCAGTGCGAAGTACTGGAGGAAGAGGCTGTGAAATCTTCTTGAAAGATAGAAAGGCAGTCATTGCTTGGCTGGTTGGGGCCTGACCTGTTCTGAGGTGCGACCAAGCCAGATGGCCCCCTGATGTCCCCCCACCAGCTTGAGGATTGTCTCTTGTGATCTATGACCCAGAGGTGGGAGCAGGAATTTTCTCTTTTAACTAACGTTTTTCTTTTTCCACAGCCTAATCTCTTTTAGATCCAGTCTAATTTCTTACAGGCCTTGAGCTAATTTGCACAGCTGGATTTTGCATCTGGGCCTTGGCCATCTGCACAAATTGCCTTGCTGGCTGCAGGCACAATGAGGCTGCAGCCCCAGGGCAAGCCACAAATTGCTGGAACTGCCTTTGTGATGGTGCCCTGGCCTCGAGGAGGGGAATGCCCACCCCATTCCCCAGGCCAGCTGCCTCCTCCAGCCTATTTTGTTCTCTCAGCTCCCTGGTTGGGGAGCCCTGGGCCTCAGCCTCAGGTGGGCTTCATGGACATCAGCATCCTGGGAGGTCAAGAAGCAGGTCTGGAGACACATGCATGCACACTCATGAAGAGAGGAAGAGGGCAAACAGTCATAGATACAGAGGAAGGGAAAAATACAGAACCAGAGAAGGTACAAATGACAGTGAAGAGGAGGAGAGAAATAGTGAGAAAGAGACAGACATATTAGAGAGATAACTAGAGATAAAGGCAGACACAGAGATAGCAAGAGAATCAGGGAGACAGCTCAAAGAAGGGGACAGAGAGAAAGACACCTTGGGAGGGAGACGGAAACAGAGTGGGAAACAGTGAGAGGCAGACATAGGGAAACATGCTGAAGCAGTCAAAGCAAGACAGAGAAAGGCCCAAATTGGCAGAAAGACCACAAGGAGAGTGGGAAACTTGTGAGAATGATGTATTTGGAGCCATGTGTCTAGCCTTAACTCAGTATAAGGGTTTAGTAAACTGTGGATATTCTTATTACTAATATTAAATGAAGAACCATAGGAAATTGCCATTTTTGTAGCTCAAAAATGGTCGAATATCAGCAACTTCATATGGTTTGATCTTAATATTATTATTTTATCCTGTGGATCCCTAATAGATGGTGGGAGGAGTGTAGGATCTTGAACAGAGGCATGTCATGATCAGAGCTGAGTTCCAAAGCTAGCTCTGATAGCCAGTGAGGATTTGAATTGGTAAGACTGGATGCCAGGAGGTCAGGGAGGAAGAAGCTGGGCCAAAGTTCCAGGCAAGAGATGGGGGAGATCTGAAGTCCAGCAGAGGCAGTGAGGTTGGAGATGGGGTAAAGGGGTGGTTCATGAAGACATTTTTAATGAAGCATCCATAGAGCTCGATGACAGATGGGATAGAGTGTGTTTTCGTTTCTTAGCTGCTAAAACAAATACCATACAATGGGTTGGTTTAACAACAGGAATTTATTCACTCACTGTTTCAAAGGCTAGGATTGCTTCCTCCCAGGGTCAGTATCTTCTGTCTGGCAGCTATCTTTGGGGTTCCTTGGCTTTTCCATCACACAGTAGTGCACATGGCAGCATCTTCTTTCTCTTCCAGGTTCGATTGGCTTCCAGCTTCTGACTGCTCCCTGTGGCTTCTCTCTCTCTGTGACCTTCTCCATAAAATCTCTGGTGATGGGCTTAAGACCCATTTTGATTCAGTTGGGCCACACCTTAACTGAAGTAACCTAGGTCTTATTTACAATGGGGTCACACCTGCAGGAATGGATTAAGATGAAGGACATGTTTTTCTGGGGTATACGACTCCAAGCCACCACAGAAGATGAAGGAGAGGGGATGTCAAAGACAAGGCCTGGGTTTCTAGTCTGGGGGATTGGCTCAGTCCTCTTTAGTTTTCAAAGCCAAGCTCAGGCCCCATGATGCTACCAAGAAGCTTTCCTTTCCCCTTGTCCTCTGCCTAAGGTTCCCTTTTACCAGCCTCTGAGCTCTTTCAGCACTTGGCACCCTTCAGGCAGAGATTGCTTCTAACTCTTCAGTACCCTCAATGCTAGGAGCTCCTTCACTAGGGCAGCCCTGGGTGGTGCAGCAGTTACAGTGGATGTGGGCTCTGGAGACTGACTGGTTCAGTTGTAATCCCATCCTGTTTTCTATGTGAACTTGGGCAAGTTACTTAATCTCTCTGAAGTTCACACTTCCTTATCTGTGAAATGGGGTAATACCTACCTCGTAAGCTGGTTTGAGGATTAAACGGGGTAACGCAAGCACTGTGCTCAATGAGTGGTAGCTATGACTATTACTGTTGGCCATTAGCCGTTGTTCCTTATTTGTTAGCGTTCCGTATCCAGTTGGGCTGGAGAGCACTAACTGCATCCAATTACATTTGTGTATCCATCCTGGACTTAGCTCTCCAGGATTTGGCTCACAATGGGCACAGCAAGTACTGGATAACTGTTCAGAACTCTGATTCAATTCCCTTACATTCAACAAATACCACAGAAGGAACTCAGAGGTTCTCTTTTGGCTCCTTGGTACAAACATATATGACAAAGACTGGTCTCAGCCTGTGAAATTCCCAATCTCCTAATATTGACAAAATAACACTTATTGAGCACTGTATCAGCTAGGGTTTGATCAGGGAAGCAGAACCATTCTGAATGATTTGGAATAAGGGATTTATTTGTGGGGATCAGAATTCACACAATTTTGAGAGCTGATGAAGAAGTCTATGGAAGCCTGTGGCCTCTGCATCTATAGGTCAGAGGACTGGCAGTCAGCAAGAAATGCTGGACGTTAAGTGAGAGAGAGTGAGAACAAACAGGAACTCACGTCTCTCTTACCACCCCCAGCCTTGACTATGTAAGCGACCTGCAGAAGCAGCTGGCATCCTTCACCGCAGAGCTGTACACGCTCACGGCCCAGGACTAATTGGAGCTGAAGAATATCCGTTGGGAGCTAGAAGAGCTGTAGGGCTGACTGTTGCCCTGTGCCAGACAAGTGAGCCAGCAGATGAGTGATGATGTGCATGAGTTTCAGCAGCATCCCGTGCACTGTATCATCCTTTATAGCGAATGGTTGCTGCCGGACTTCTGCCTTCCAAATCTTATGCAAACTTTGCTTCCCCTATTTTTCCCCTCATCCATCCATAAACTAGACAAAGTGGAGTGTGGTCCTTATGGCTTTCCCAATCCCATTGTCACCCCTCATAAGCTACATTTTTATACAACTGTCTTCGAGATTCATGGGTTCTGGGTTGCAGTTTGATAGTTTCAGGTATCCACCACCAGCTACCCCAATTCTTTAGAACCTAAAAAGGGTTGTCTAAAGTGTGCATAAGAGTGCCCACCAGAGTGACCTCTCGGCTCCTTTTGGAATCTCTCTGCCACTCAAGCTTATTTCATTTCCTTTCACATCCCCCTTTTGGTCAAGAAGATGTTCTCCGTCCCACAATGCCAGGTCTACATTCCTCCCCAGGAGTCATATTCCACGTTGCCAGAGAGATTCACTCCCCTGGGTGTCTGATCCCACGTAGGGGGGAGGGCAACACACTCTTTTAATAAAAAAGAACACCCAAATCATCCCCCCATCCCACCATATTTTTCATTTAGTTTTTGTCCCCATTTTCTACACATCCATCCATACACTGGATAAAGGGAGTGTGATCCACAAGGTTTTCACAATCACACTGTTACCCCTTGTAAGCTACATTGTTATACAATTGTCTTCAGGAGTCCAGGCTACTGGGTTGGAGTTTGATAGTTTCAGGTATTTACTTCTAGCTATTCCAATATGTTAAAATCTAAAATGTGTTATCTGTATAGTGCATAAGAATGTCCACCAGAGTGACCTCTCAACTCCATTTGAAATCTCTCAGCCACTGAAGTTTTATTTCATTTCATTTTTTTTTTAAATCTTCATTTTATTGAGATATATTCACATACCATGCAGTCATACAAAACAAATCGTACATTTGGTTGTTCACAGTACCATTACATAGTTGTACATTCATCACGTAAATCAATCCCTGACACCTTCATTAGCACACACACAAAAATAACAAGAATAATAATGAGAGTGAAAAAGAGCAATTGAAGTAAAAAAGAACACTGGGTACCTTTGTCTGTTTCCTTCCCCTATTTTTCTACTCATCCATCCATAAACTAGACAAAGTGGAGTGTGGTCCTTATGGCTTTCCCAGTCCCATTGTCACCCCTCATAAGCTACATTTTTATACAACTGTCTTCAAGATTCATGGGTTCTGGGTTGGAGTTTGATAGTTTCAGGTATCCACCACCAGCTACCCCAATTCATCAGAACCTAAAATGGTTGTCTATATTGTGCGTAAGAGTGCCCACCAGAGGGACCTCTCGGCTCCTTTCGGAATCTCTCTGCCACTGAAACTTATTTCATTTCCTTTCATTTCATGGGAGGGTTTTGAGAAGAGAAGTGGCAGGATCTGACTTAGGTTGGAACAGAACTACTCTGGCTGCTATGAAGAGAACAGATAGTGTGGAGGGCAAGAGTGAACTCAGAGAAAGCAGGCCTGAGGCTATTGTGATTGTCTATGTGAAAGATGACAGTGGTTTGGACCAAAGTGGAAGTGGAGAGGTGGTAAGATATGGCCAGGTTCTGGATCACTTTTGAAAGCAGGGCCAATAGGATTTCGATCTGAAGGGCAATCCATGCAGGTGATTTGTCCTGTGTTAAGGAAGGTATAGAGGCATCGGACCTCCAGGAAAAGATCCTTCCTGTCTGGGTCTCCACACTGCACCTTCTCCAGCACACTGAATTGTGCCTAGCAGTGTATTAAGCATCCAGAGTGAAGCTGCTCCTTACAGAGGAGTAGCTTTCTCAAATCAGACCATAAGGCACAATTGCAGAGAATCAAAATTATCCTTGAAAATCCCTTCAATTGCCAAGAAGTTGGAAACAATAACTGCTTCATGAGTTGAGCCCCATATGAAGCTGCTGGCTTGCAGTTAAGAGCCACATGGTATGAAAAAAAATGGATCATTTAGACACCACCACTATACTCTGGGTAGTGAGATAGTGACATCATGAGAGGCTCATTGGGCCAGAGACAGACAAGGAGAAAACAGGAGAGCCACATAAATAAATATCCCTACCTAGCTGGGTGTCTAGGGGATGTGGAGACTGAAGTCACGGTACCTCAGAGATCTGTGAGAAGTGAGGTACAGAGGTGACCCATCTATTCATAGAGCCAGAGATTCTCATGATAGAGTAGCCAGAGGAAGGGAACACCAAGGGGCCATGCCCATCTCCTATTTGAAACTCTACAAAGTTGTCATACAGCCCTTGCTCACACACTTCCAGAGATGGGGCACTCACTACCTCCCACTCCAGTTTTGTGCAGGAACAGCTCTTGAGAAAACTCTCTTTGATTGAGCTGAAGAATGCTCTCTCACTGTGGCTTTCACCCACATTGGGCACCCCTGGGGATATACAGATACTATCTGCTCCCTCTGCCTATGATAGCCCTTCAGAGGTCTGAAAATAGAGATTACGTCCTCTCTGATCTAGGCCATGAAGCTCCAGTTCCTTCACTAGCTCCTCGTGGTACCTGGACTTCAGCCCCTCGCCAGTTCTACTGCACTGCAGGTTTCACCTTTGCTGCTCTACCCTGGAGACTCTCCCAAAATATCCTTCATAAGGACCCAGTCCTTTTGCATTAGATCCTGCAGTGCTCCCACTGGATTCCTTGCTAGTCTGGAATGCCTACCAACTTCTCTCTATAAGCAGGAACCAAAATCCATCTAAAACCTGCCTTGCCATATACTGCTTTCCCTTCCTTGCCAAGCAAGAGCTGCATATAAAGCCCATGGCTTTGGGAGAAGAGTTCTTCCCCAGCACCTGCCGCCCAGATTGGTTCTCCAAAAACTTTGCGTCCAAGCCACTTGAAAATGGCATCTTTCCTAAAGCTGCCCCTCTTGCTTTTCCCTTCTCTCCTAACTCATCTATCTTCCTACTTCTTATTCCACTAAATGCTCTGTGTCTCATCCCCATATCACACAGCTCCTCTCCCTCCCCCACTGGTGAGAGTGAGGCCCAAACCCCCAGTTCTAGGGGCTCCCCCCTTTTCCCCATGAGGTCATAGCTGGGCTTGATTGCATCCAGACAGTCTATCACTGCTGCCTGCCAGCCAACAGCCCCTGGAGGAGCCCCTGTACCCTTTGACTTGGCTTCTGTGCTGGTCCAGGCCTCAATTTCCTGCCCTGCCAATCAGGAGGAGGTGGCACCCCCAACCCTGAAGAGTGTCTCATTCCTCTGCTTCCTGCCCCCACCCCCAGGCTGTGATGGATTCTTTTCCATCAATCATGATCCCCTCAGCATTAGATCTCTTTTTGCTGAAACCTTCTGACAGGACAGGAAAACAGGGGTTGGAAGCAGGAGTCAGGGTATGCAGAGGGGGCAGACTTGGATTGGAATTTCTACAGGACCCCACAGTTACAGGGAAGCTAGGAATGGCCAGCACTGGGCTTGACAGTGGGACTGGCCTCTACATCAGTCCCATGGTGTATGTGTAGCGGGGGAAGGTGAGGTAGGAGGGTGGTCAGGCCCATGGAGCTCTTTTGGCCTCCCTGCCCTCCTGTGGCCTCTGAAGCTCCCCCTTCTTCAAAACCCAGGTAGCATTTGGCAAGCAACTGGCCAGAGCTGTCCATGCAAAGCTGTGGTCGTGGGTCACCAGAGTCAGGCCTAAAAATGGATGGGTCTTGGTGTGCATCTGAAGGAGGTGGCCCTAATAGGTGGAGTTCTTGTTTCAGAAGCTGGGCTGCCTTCCTTTCTGTAGGCTGTCTCTGTGCCAAAGCTAAAGGGGTTGCAAAAACCTCTGAGCCTGGGGCCAAATGATCAGTTTTTTATTCTTACTCAGTACATCTTTGCTGCCTCCAACTCCAACCTCAGACTCCCCTGAACCCTCCCTGGAAAGCCAAGTGGAAATTACAGGCCCTGGAGCCCTGGAGGGTTGCTTCCCTAGCCCAGGCAAGGTCCCCAGAAAATAGCCTGGCCTTCTTCCAACACTAGTTCTGTCCTGATGGTGATAATAATAATAGTAATAATAATCAGTAGAAGGTAGAGGAGGAGGAAATTCTGCTTTACGAAGAATACCAATGAGGCAGATACTGTTATTAAATATATTTTACAGATGAGCAAACTAAGGCTCAAGGAGAAGCTACTTGCCACAAAGATAGGTCGTAGCAATGCCAAGATTCAAACACAAGTCTGTGTGGCTCCAGAAAGTTGTTCCAGCATTTCCAGCCTCTCTGCATTTACAGTTCTCCTTGCCCCTTCCCCCATTTTCTTTCCTCTTTCCCCTCCCCTTCCCTGCTCCTCACACCCATCCCAATCTCTGCTTTTGTGTCCCCCTGGTCCGCCCATCTCTCACCCCTGCCCCACCCCAGGCTGCATGCAAGCCAGCCAGCGGCCAGCTCACCCCCCTGGCTGAAACGTGGAGCTCAGCTACTCCAGACACACATTTTTACCAGACCAGATAAGGTTTCACCATTGGGGCAGTGAGCAATTTATTTCTGAGCGTGAAGTGGGGGAAGGGGTGGTGGAAGCCCTAAACTTCAGCATGCTGAAGCAAAAAGAAGTGAGGAAGTGTGTGTCTGTTGTGTGTGTGTGTGTGCATGTGTGTGTGTGTAGGAGTAGGGGTGGGAACCAGACCTCAGTGTAATGGAAAGCAGTGGAAGCTTTCTGGCTGGATCCTATTCACTCTTGAGTAGAGGAACACAATTAAAGGAAGTGGAGAGTAGCAGAACTTTAGACACACTTGGCTTTCAACCACTGCAGTCTAGCTACCTTGCCCATCACTACTAAAAAAATGCTGTTATGAAAGTTATCAAGGACATATTAATCATCCAATACGTTGGAAATTTTCTCTCCCCCTTATATTTGACTTCACAGCATTTGACACATTTGATCACCCCTTCCTTTTGGCAACACTCTCTTGTATTCCTCCTGACTCACTGATCCACCCTGCTCAGTCTCCTTGCCAGGCATCTTTTGCTCTACTCTTTCCCCAAAGTCTCCACAGACTCTAAACTCCCTCCTCTTCTGATGCTCCTCACCCACTCCTGTGGCTCCAGTGACCATTTCTTTGCTGATGCCTCCTACATCTTTAGCTACACTCTAGACCTCTCCTCTGAACTCCAGAATTGGATCTGCCACTGCCTGAGGATATGTCAATTAACACTTCAAATTCTCCATGGCCAACCCAGAACTCAACTAGTATCCAAACTGTTCCTCCTAGGTTTTCTATGCCAA
The DNA here is from genome assembly GCF_015220235.1 of Choloepus didactylus. Lineage (NCBI taxonomy): Eukaryota > Metazoa > Chordata > Mammalia > Pilosa > Megalonychidae > Choloepus > Choloepus didactylus. The sequence continues at coordinate 72,481,314 of NC_051334.1, read as the reverse complement.
TAACAGGCACTATCAGCCATCCACTTGTGCAAGCCAGAAATTTTAGGGATCTGCCTTGATCCCTTTCTCCAACACTCCTACAACTCCTACAACTAAGCAACCATCAAGCCCTGCTGCCCCAACATCCTAGATAGAACACAAATAGTCTACTTCTCTCCATATCCACTGCTAACATCTTGGTCTAAGCCTCCATCATCTGTCACATGGACTATATCAACTGCCTCCTCATTGGCATCTCTGTTCCACTCTTGCCCCTCTACAATCCAGTTCCCACCCAGTGGCCAGAGGGATCTTGTAAATTACAAATAAGGTCATCTCTCTTCCCCTGCTTAGTAACCTTCAATATCTCCCCATCAGCCTCAAGATAAAGTCCAAACTCCCTACATGATCTAGTCCCAGACTACGTCTCCAGCCTCATCCTTTGACATCTCTTCCCAATCCCATCCAAGTTGCCATCCTAAACTCTAGACTCCAGCTTTTTTTTTCCTTTGCTGTGAAGTGAGCAGGCATCAAGATCTCCTAGAATGATCATGAGGTCAGAACTGAAGTGGGTGCTGGGAATTGGGGGGGAAGCTTACCTCAAGATATGCATAAGGACTGGCTATGGTGGAGTTGGACTCAAATACAGGGCCTCTTCAGCATCATTGAGACCCTATTCAACCCTGGGTCCTTAAACCAAATCCTGAGTAGATCAAGAGTTCCAGCCTAAAAGAAGCTGAGGATGTCACTTCTTTCTGTGGGGATAGGAGAAGTTGCAGGACCTGGGGTTTCTTCCAGCTTCCCAGGGTTCAACATGTTCTTATTCAGATTCAGCCTCCCAGTATCAAAGGTCACAGCCTAAGGCTGGAGGGACAGGAAAAACACAGGTAATTCCTTTGTAGAGAGCTGAGAAAGGAGGGGCTGGGGACAAGGGAGGCAAAGAGACAGAAAGACTGGGAGAGATGGGAAAATATGAGACAAATAAAAATATAGTGAGACACAGAGTAAGACTGAAACCATTGGAGAATTCTTCCTTACTGCCTGAATCAGGAGGGCAGTAGTGGACATGATGGGAGCACAGGGCAAACTACCTGGGCTAAGGCTCTGTTCTAACAGGTCCAAAGCCAGCCCAGGAGTGAGAAAAGTTTGGACCCAAATCCATTTGGGAGAATAAGTGTCATCCTCACCCCAGGAAAACAGGATGCCAAGCTAGGGTTACAGGCAAGAAGTTTAGAGCAGGGTCGGGAAGGAGGAGAGAAGAGAGACGGGATCAAATGGGGAGCAGGTCCTAGAAATTATTTACAACAGCCTGGGGGTGTATAGCTCAGTCTCCATATTACATGGACAGGGTAAAGGCTGCTTGTTGGGATGGCTTGAAAGGGCCACCTAGGTTGAATCCAGTGCTTCCTACTTGTTGCCTTTGTCCATTGGTCAGAACAGCAGGATAGCAAGAATGCTAGATTTGATGCCAGATGGCCTGGCTTTGAATGGCAGCCCCACTGCTTCCTAGCTCTGTGGCCCTGGGCCTCAGTTTTCTCATCTGTGAAATGGGGACAATAGTCCTTACTTCAAATGGTTGTTGGGATGATTCCATGTGATAACCAAGTGAAAATACCTTTAGGGTGCTGGTGAAGAAAAGTTTGAAAACTATGGTAGCTCTAATCCTGGGGCCATGCAAAACACATTGGCTTCCCATGCCCCATGTACAACAGCCCTTCGAAAAGCCAAAGACAGAAACTCTGCCCCCATGGGTCTTCTCTACTCCGGTTCCATCAATCATTGCTCAGAGAATAGGATGTCTCTTGAACAATCACCTCATAGATATATCACCTCAAATATCAAGGAGATGTTTGGGGAGGTAGGCAGTGGGAGAACTTGGGTAGGTGAGAACACCAAATTGCAGGAGGATTTTAAAGAATTCTAGCCCTGGAAGAAACCATTTGTTTCAACCTACTTTCCTCTTGCTAAATTAAAACCTCCCAGAAAGCTGTGGCAAAACCTCCTAAGGCAGATCCTCCCTGAACACACAGTTTATGGGGTAGAATGTGAGGCTCCTCACTCATAGTTGACTCCCCATCCCCAAGAAAAAGCCACAGGACAGGGCACTCCTAAGAAAGTTTGCATAGAGCTGTAGCAACACTGCCTCTGGTCAGATTCCAACCCTAGCTTGGTGGGATGCTGGGCTGGGAAATTTCTGTAGACAGTTGGGCAGGGCGGGAGATGGTGGTGGGAAGGGCAGGCAGCTGTGTGCTAAAGAACCAGAATCTGGGACCTGCCAACATAGCTGAGCAAGGACCAGAAAATTGGTTGACCCAGAAATGACAAAACCAGGGCTCCTCAATGGGGATGATGGTGGGGGAAATGGGGATGGGCTATTTTGCAACCACAATGTTACAGCCCCCAACTCCCTTCATGTATCCCCCTCAGTGCCCCTCTGCCTACGAAGGCCCTCTCCCTGTCTCAGCGTGAGGATCTTGGATTTTCCTGGGAGTTGAGGGCTTGTGGGGAGGGGAGGGAAGGAGATGAGGTGGGGAACCGTCCTGAAGGGGAAAAGGGAGGCTGTGGGAAGCAAGGCAGGCTGGCGAGGCCCTCCCCACAGCAGGCACTTCAATAATCTGATTTCCATAAAGAGAACTTTCCCGGCCATAAAGATTTTATTGAAACTCCCAGCAGCCTGATAAAAGCATAATGCCACTGACCACAATCTACCTAGGAAAAGCTCCAGGATATTAGGCTGAAACGCGGCAAAGCTATCCTTTCTGGAAGTCTGCTCACTCCCCTCCTCTCCTCCCAGTCCCCCTTTTCCCTCTCCTCCCAAGGGAGGGAGGGGGCCTCCATTTGGCTCAGCTGAGGACTATCCACACTCCATGGGGAAAATGTTAGTCCAACCCCCAAAATAAGCCGGGCTCTATAGGCCTGGGACAGAGAAAACGGAGGCCCTGGGCCAGGCAGCACAAGAGTGCATTGACACTCCTCCTGGAACTCCTGGGCCTGCCATGGCCTGTTCCATACCTGTGGCTCCTGGAGGGTGCTTAGGGGCCCAAGAGAGGTGGCTTTAACTCTGAGCCACTGACTGCTATCCAGTCTAGAGTTGGAGTCCCCAGACTGCTAACTGGAGTCCAAAACATCAGAGAAAGACTCCAGACTCTATAAGCCAACAGATCTGGGTTTGGATCCTTGCTCTGCTGCTTACTGGCTAGGTGACTTTAGGTAAGACACTTGTCTTCTCTTAGTTTCAGCTTCCTTATCTGTAAAATGGGGGAAGAATGCCTATTCAAAGTGCTGTAGATAATGAGAGAATGAGATACTTCATATAAAATGCCTAGCATGGTGCCTGGCACAAAGTATGTATTCAATACATGCTACTCATCACCACCCTATTACCCTTTATCCCATGTGACCCCTCCCCTCTCTTCATGGGTAGGAGCTTCCTTGTAAGATAGGATAGGTCCTAAGAAAACAGTCCATATCTGCCTACCTAAATCTATGGGTTTATTTGCTGTTTTCTGACTAAACCAACTCTCTCTTTGTCTTTGGCAAGTCCTTTGCTGTCTCTGAGCCTCAGTCTCCCCACCTGTCAAGTGAGAGTGAGCAGTTAGATGAAGTCATCTAAGTAATTTCCTGGCTCTGATTTTGCATGACTAAAAAACTGTCCAAAATTATGATGATTCAGGACTACTCATTCACTTATTCATTCAACAAATATTTACTGAGCACCTACTGTGTGTCAGGCATTGCTCTAAGTGTTTGAATAAAGTATTTGGCAAAACAGACAATTGCAGCTTCATAGCAATCAATGAAATTGATAAATTAAATATATAGTATGCTAGAAGGTGTTAGATCCAAGGAAAAAAATAAAGTAGGGGAGGAGGATGGGGAGTGCTAGGGAAGGGTGTTTAAAAGTTTTACAAGAGTGGTCAGGGAAGCGCCCACCAAGGAGGGAACATTTGATTGAAGTGATATGGGAGCACACTGTGCAGTTATCTGGGAGAAGAATATTCCAGACAGAGGGAAGAGCCTGTGTAAAGATCCTGAGGTGAGAGTATGACTAGCTATTAGAGTAACAGAAGGTCAGTGTTCTGGAAAAAATGAATGAGGAAGAGAGTTGCAGGAGATGAGGTCAAAGATTTAACAAGAAGTCAGTTTGTGAAAGGTCTTGTAAGCCATTATAAGGACTCTCGGTTTCATTCTAAGTGAAATGGGGAGCTTGTAGGAAGATTTTGAGCACAGGAGGAACATGTTCTGATTTCTGTTTTACCAGGATCTTCCTGACAACTTTTTTAAAGAATGGACTGATGGTGAGGGTAGGGCTTAAGTAGAAGCAGAGAGACCAGTCAAGAGGCTACTGTAGTGATCCAGGCAAGAGGTGATAGTGACCTGAAGCAGTGAGCCCCAGAGTAAGGAACTAGCAGGCAAGCCAAAGGAGCAGCTTCTAGGAAGCGAGAAATTGTCATGTGGCTGCGGGTCAGGGAAGAGGGACAAAAAAGTGCCAGAGCTGCCCTGTCCCTACCCCAGAGCATGTGCAGATGACCTCACTGATGGATGGTTCTGGAGAGATACAGTTTCTGAGGAGGACAGAGTCAGGTAACTCAAGCAACTCCCAAAATGTTCTGTAATCTGTTCTGTGCCTCTCTCCTTCTCCTTAGTTGGGGCAGGAGTGGGAAGGCGGAAAGCTTTGCTCCAGATGCAGCACTCCCTCACTCCGGAGGTAGAAGTTGGAGAGATTTCCATGCTCCCTAGAGTGGGGTGTGATTAACACCCCTTGGCTCACACTTCCCACATTTGAATGCTGTCTCTATGGGCTGTCCACAGGGTATACCACAGAAAAGTGACCATTCACAAAGGCTTCTTAGTGGTTAGCAAAATAAAGTGGAATGGGAGTCCAGATAGTGCAGGGACAGGAAGCAGGCATGTTGGGGATTGACAGAGGGAAATGCAACAAAGGAAAGAATCCAACATGGAGCCCAAAGAAAGAGTTTATTAGAGTCAAACCAGGGGCAACTAGCCATTGTATTGGGGGTACTAGCAAGGGTAGGGATACTCTAGGAAGGCTCTCCAGAGGTGGGCTGGAAAGACAACTTGAAGATGTGGTCCAGGTATGTAGCACAAAGAGGCCAGTCTGATCCTTGTCCCAGCTCTGTTACCAATTTGCTCTTTAACAGTGAGACAGTTCCTACCTTTCGCTGGGCATCAATTTTCCAGTCTAGGCAGATTAAAGGTTTGGACTAATTAAAGTTTTGGCAGGCAAGTAGGATGATGCCTTGGATGGTAGGATCTCTTTAGAGCTAACACTTCCTAGTCTCATCTTGTACAACTCCTCTTGGAGGGAATGCATGTTGTTTTTGCCTGCTTAGCACCCGTTATCCATCTTCTGGTAAGACAACTCATATATTTCTTGGGGAACTACTCCTCTCCCATGATCAGTCTCCATCTACTCCTGGATCAAAGGAAGTACATCTGACTCAGGCCTGGCCAATAGGTGTGTTTCATCTTTACTGACCACAGTGACTGGTTCAGAGATGGACACATGATCCACATTAGTCCAGTGAGACTCAGTTCTGGAGATTCTGACAGAATTGTCAGAATTGTTGGGAAGAGAGAATTGCTATATCTACTTAACTTGAAGCTATGAGGATATAAGCATGGAACAGTTGGCCACCATTTTGCAACCATGAGAGGAGTATCAAGAAATGGCACCGAGGTGGGGCAAGATGGCAGACTGGTGAGCTGTAAGTTTTAGTTACTCCTCCAGGAAAGTAGGTAAAAAGCCAGGAACTGCGTGGACTGGACACCACAGAGCAATCTGTCTTTGGGCATACTTCATACAACACTCATGAAAACGTGGAACTGCTGAGATCAGCGAAATCTGTAAGTTTTTGCAGCCAGGGGACCCGCGCCCCTCCCTGCCAGGCTCAGTCCCGGGGGAGGAGGGCCTGTCAGCTCCGGAAAGGAGAAGGGAGAACTGCAGTGGCTGCTCTTATCGAAAACTCATTCTACTGATTCAAACTCCAACCATAGATAGACTGAGACCAGACACCAGAGACTCTGAGAGCAGCCAGCCCAGCAGAGAGGAGACAGGCATAGAAAAAAAAACAACACGAAAAACTCCAAAATAAAAGCAGAGGATTTTTGGAGTTCTGGTGAACACAGAAACGGGAAGGGCGGAGCTCAGGCCTTGAGGCGCATATGCAAATCCCGAAGCAAAGCTGATCTCTCTGCCCTGTGCACCTTTCCTTAATGGCCCTGGTTGCTTTGTCTATTAGCATTTCAATAACCCATTAGATCTCTGAGGAGGGCCGTTTTTTTTTTTTTTAAATCCTTTTTGCTTTTTCTAAAACAATTACTCTAAGAAGCTCAATACAGAAAGCTTCAAAGAATTGCAATTTGGGCACATCAAGTCAAGAGCAGAACTAAGAGAGCTCTGAGACAAAAGGCAATAATCCAGTGGCTGAGAAAATTCACTAAACAACACAACTTCCCAAGAAAAGGGGGGTGTCCGCTCACAGCCACCATCCTGGTGGACAGGAAACACTCCTGCCCATCGCCAGCCCCATAGCCCAGAGCTGCCCCAGACAACCCAGTGTGACGGAAGTGCTTGAAATAACAGGCACACACCACAAAACTGGGCGTGGACATTAGCCTTCCCTGCAACCTCAGCTGAATGTCCCAGAGCTGGGAAGGTGGAGCAGTGTGAATTAACAAAGCCCCAATCAGCCATCATTTGAGCAGACTGGGAGCCTCCCTACACAGCCCAGCAGCCCAGAACTGCCCTGGGGGGACGGCACTCACCTGTGACATAGCACAGTCATCCCTCAACAGAGGACCCGGGGTGCACAGCCTGGAAGAGGGGCCCACTTGCAAGTCTCAGGAGCCATACGCCAATACCAAAGACTTGTGGGTCAGTGGCAGAGACAAACTGTGGCAGGACTGAACTGAAGGATTAGACTATTGCAGCAGCTTTAAAACTCTAGGATCACCAGGGAGATTTGATTGTTAGGGCCACCCCCCCTCCCTGACTGCCCAGAAACATGCCCCACATACAGGGCAGGCAACACCAACTACACACGCAAGCTTGGTACACCAATTGGGCCCCACAAGACTCACTCCCCCACTCACCAAAAAGGCTAAGCAGGGGAGATCTGGCTTGTGGAGAACAGGTGGCTCGTGGACGCCACCTGCTGGTTAGTTAGAGAAAGTGTACTCCACGAAGCTGTAGATCTGATAAATTAGAGATAAGGACTTCAATAGGTCTACAAACCCTAAAAGAACCCTATCAAGTTCAGCAAATGCCACGAGGCCAAAAACAACAGAAAATTATAAAGCAGATGAAAAAACCAGACGATATGGATAACCCAAGTCCAAGCACCCAAATCAAAATACCAGAAGAGACACAGCACCTAGAGCAGCTACTCAAAGAACTAAAGATGAACAATGAGACCATAGTACGGGATATGAAGGAAATCAAGAAGACCCTAGAAGAGCATAAAGAAGACATTGCAAGACTAAATAAAAAAATGGATGATCTTATGGAAATTAAAGAAACTGTTGACCAAATTAAAAAGATTCTGGACACTCATAGTACAAGACTAGAGGAAGTTGAACAACGAATCAGTGACCTGGAAGATGACAGAATGGAAAATGAAAGCATAAAAGAAAGAATGGGGAAAAAAATTGAAAAACTCGAAATGGACCTCAGGGATATGATAGATAATATGAAACGTCCGAATATAAGACTCATTGGTAAATGAACAAACTGAAGAGACACTCAAGAAAAAGATACCATTTTCAATAGCAACTAAAAAAATCAAGTACCTAGGAATAAACTTAACCAAAGATGTAAAAGACCTATACAAAGAAAACTACATAACTCTACTAAAAGAAATAGAAGGGGACCGTAAAAGATGGAAAAATATTCCATGTTCATGGATAGGAAGGCTAAATGTCATTAAGATGTCAATTCTACCCAAACTCATCTACAGATTCAATGCAATCCCAATCAAAATTCCAACAACCTACTTTGCAGACTTGGAAAAGCTAGTTATCAAATTTATTTGGAAAGGGAAGATGCCTCGAATTGCTAAAGACACTCTAAAAAAGAAAAACGAAGTGGAGGACTTACACTCCCTGACTTTGAAGCTTATTATAAAGCCACAGTTGCCAAAACAGCATGGTACTGGCACAAAGATAGACATATAGATCAATGGAATCGAATTGAGAATTCAGAGATAGACCCTCAGATCTATGGCCGACTGATCTTTGATAAGGCCCCCAAAGTCACCGAACTGAGCCATAATGGTCTTTTCAACAAATGGGGCTGGGAGAGTTGGATATCCTTATCCAAAAGAATGAAAGAGGACCCCTACCTCACCCCCTACACAAAAATTAACTCAAAATGGACCAAAGATCTCAATATAAAAGAAAGTACCATAAAACTCCTAGAAGATAATGTAGGAAAACATCTTGAAGACCTTGTATTAGGAGGCCACTTCCTAGACTTTACACCCAAAGCACAAGCAACAAAAGAGAAAATAGATAAATGGGAACTCCTCAAGCTTAGAAGTTTCTGCACCTCAAAGGAATTTCTCAAAAAGGTAAAGAGGCAGCCAACTCAATGGGAAAAAATTTTTGGAAACCATGTATCTGACAAAAGACTGATATCTTGCATATACAAAGAAATCCTACAACTCAATGACAATAGTACAGACAGCCCAATTATAAAATGGGCAAAAGATATGAAAAGACAGTTCTCTGAAGAGGAAATACAAATGGCCAAGAAACACATGAAAAAATGTTCAGCTTCACTAGCTATTAGAGAGATGCAAATTAAGACCACAATGAGATACCATCTAACACCGGTTAGAATGGCTGCCATTAAACAAACAGGAAACTACAAATGCTGGAGGGGATGTGGAGAAATTGGAACTCTTATTCATTGTTGGTGGGACTGTATAATGGTTCAGCCACTCTGGAAGTCAGTCTGGCAGTTCCTTAGAAAACTAGATATAGAGCTACCATTCGATCCAGCGATTGCACTTCTCGGTATATACCCGGAAGATCGGAAAGCAGTGACACGAACAGATATCTGCATGCCAATGTTCATAGCAGCATTATTCACAATTGCCAAGAGATGGAAACAACCCAAATGTCCTTCAACAGATGAGTGGATAAATAAAATGTGGTATATACACACGATGGAATACTACGCGGCAGTAAGAAGGAACGATCTGGGGAAACATATGACAACATGGATGAACCTTGAAGACATAATGCTGAGCGAAATAAGCCAGGCACAAAAAGAGAAATATTATATGCTACCACTAATGTGAACTTTGAAAAATGTAAAACAAATGGTTTATAATGTAGAATGTAGGGGAACTAGCAGTAGAGAGCAATTAAGGAAGGGGGAACAATAATCCAAGAAGAACAGATAAGCTATTTAACGTTCTGGGGATGCCCAGAAATGACTATGGTCTGTTAATTTCTGATGGATGTAGTAGGAACAAGTTCACTGAAATGTTGCTATAGTATGTAACTTTCTTGGGGTAAAGTAGGAACATGTTGGAAGTTAAGCAGTTATCTTAGGTTAGTTGTCTTTTTCTTACTCCCTTGCTATGGTCTCTTTGAAATGTTCTTTTATTGTATGTTTGTTTTCTTTTTCACTTTTTTTTTCATACAGTTGATTTGAAAAAAGAAGGGAAAGTTAAAAAAAAAAAAAAGAAAAGAAAAAAGACAAACAAGGAAAAAAAAAAAAAAAGATGTAGTGCCCCCTTGAGGAGCCTGTGGAGAATGCAGGGGTATTCGCCTACCCCACCTCCATGGTTGCTAACATGACCACAGACATAGGGGACTGGTGGTTTGATGGGTTGAGCCCTCTACCATAAGTTTTACCCTTGGGAAGACGGTTGCTGCAAAGGAGAGGCTAGGCCTCCCTGTATTTGTGCCTAAGAGTCTCCTCCTGAATGCCTCTTTGTTGCTCAGATGTGGCCCTCTCTCTCTGGCTAAGCCAACTTGAAAGGTGAAATCACTGCCTTCCCCCCTACGTGGGATCAGACACCCAGGGAAGTGAATCTCCCTGGCAACGTGGAATATGACTCCCGGGGAGGAATGTAGACCCGGCATCGTGGGATGGAGAACATCTTCTTGACCAAAAGGGGGATGTGAAAGGAAATGAAATAAGCTTCAGTGGCAGAGAGATTCCAAAACGAGCCGAGAGATCACTCTGGTGTGCACTCTTACGCACACTTTAGACAACCTTTTTTAGGTTCTAAAGAATTGGGGTAGCTGGTGGTGGATACCTGAAACTATTAAACTACAACCCAGAACCCATGAATCTCGAAGACAGTTGTATAAAAATGTAGCTTATGAGGGGTGACAGTGGGATTGGGAATGCCATAAGGACCAAACTCCACTTTGTCTAGTTTATGGATGGATGTGTAGAAAAGTAGGAGAAGCAAACAAACAGACAAAGGTACCTAGTGTTCTTTTTTACTTCAATTGCTCTTTTTCACTCTAATTATTATTCTTGTTATTTTTGTGTGTGTGCTAATGAAGGTGTCAGGGATTGATTTAGGTGATGAATGTACAACTATGTAATGGTACTGTAAACAATCGAAAGTACAATTTGTTTTGTATGACTGCGTGGTATGTGAATATATCTCAATAAAATGATGATTAAAAAAAAAAAAAAAAAAGACTCATTGGTGTCCCAGAAGGGGAAAAAAAGGGAAAAGGTCTAGGAAGAGTATTCAAAGAAATTGTTGGGGAAAACTTCCCAAATCTTCTAAACAACATAAATACACAAATCATAAATGCTCAGCGAACTCCAAATAGAATAAATCCAAAAAAACCCACTCCGAGACATATACTGATCACACTGTCAAACATAGAAGAGAAGGAGCAAGTTCTGAAAGCAGCAAGAGAAAAGCAATTCACCATATACAAAGGAAACAGCATAAGACTAAGTAGTGACTACTCAGCAGCCACCATGGAGGCAAGAAGGCAGTGGCACGATATATTTAAAATTCTGAGTGAAAGGAATTTCCAGCCAAGAATACTTTATCCAGCAAAGCTCTGCTTCAAATTTGAGGGAGAGCTTAAATTTTTCACAGACAAAGAAATGCTGAGAGAATTTGCTAACAAGAGACCTGCCCTACTGGAGATACTAAAGGGAGCCCTACAGACAGAGAAACAAAGACAGGACAGTGAGACTTGGAGAAAGGTTCAGTACTAAAGAGATTCGGTATGGGTACAATAAAGGATATTAATAGAGAGAGGGAAAAATATGGCAAACATAATCCAAAGGATAAGATGGCCGATTCAAGAAATGCATTCACGGTTTTAACGTTGAATGTAAATGGATTAAACTCCCCAATTAAAAGATATAGGTTTGCAGAATGGATCAAAAAAAATGAACCATCAATATGTTGCATACAAGAGACTCATCTTAGACACAGGGACACAAAGAAACTGAAAGTGAAAGGATGGAAAAAAATATTTCATGCAAGCTACAGCCAAAAGAAAGCAGGTGTAGCAATATTAATCTCAGATAAAATAGACTTCAAATGCAGGGATGTTTTGAGAGACAAAGAAGGCCACTACATACTAATAAAAGGGGCAATTCAGCAAGAAGAAATAACAATCGTAAATGTCTATGCACCCAATCAAGGTGCCACAAAATACATGAGAGAAACACTGGCAAAACTAAAGGAAGCAATTGATGTTTCCACAATAATTGTGGAAGACTTCAACACATCACTCTCTCCTATAGATAGATCAACCAGGCAGAAGACCAATAAGGAAATTGAAAACCTAAACAATCTGATAAATGAATTAGATTTAACAGACATATACAGGACATTACATCCCAAATCACCAGGATACACATACTTTTCTAGTGCTCACGGAACTTTCTCCAGAATAGATCATATGCTGGGACATAAAACAAGCCTCAATAAATTTAAAAAGATTGAAATTATTCAAAGCACATTCTCTGACCACAATGGAATACAATTAGAAGTCAATAACCATCAGAGACATAGAAAATTCACAAATACCTGGAGGTTAAACAACACAATCCTAAACAATCAGTGGGTTAAAGAAGAAATAGCAAGAGAAATTGCTAAATATATAGAGAGGAATGAAAATGAGAACACAACATACCAAAACCTATGGGATGCAGCAAAAGCAGTGCTAAGGGGGAAATTTATAGCACTAAACGCATATATTAAAAAGGAAGAAAGAGCCAAAATCAAAGAACTAATGGATCAACTGAAGAAGCTAGAAAATGAACAGCAAACCAATCCTAAACCAAGTAGAAGAAAAGAAATAACAAGGATTAAAGCAGAAATAAATGACATAGAGAACAAAAAAACAATAGAGAGAATAAATATCACCAAAAGTTGGTTCTTTGAGAAGATCAACAAGATTGACAAGCCCCTAGCTAGACTGACAAAATCAAAAAGAGAGAAGACCCATATAAACAAAATAATGAATGAAAAAGGTGACATAACTGCAGATCCTGAAGAAATTAAAAAAATTATAAGAGGATATTATGAACAACTGTATGGCAACAAACTGGATAATGTAGAAGAAATGGACAATTTCCTGGAAACATATGAACAACCTAGACTGACCAGAGAAGAAATAGAAGACCTCAACCAACCCATCACAAGCAAAGAGATCCAATCAGTCCTCAAAAATCTTCCCACAAATAAATGCCCAAGGCCAGATGGCTTCACAGGGGAATTCTACCAAACTTTCCAGAAAGAACTGACACCAATCTTACTCAAACTCTTTCAAAACATTGAAGAAAAGGGAACACTACCTAACGCATTTTATGAAGCTAACATCAATCTAATACCAAAACCAGGCAAAGATGCTACAAAAAAGGAAAACTACCGGCCAATCTCCCTAATGAATATAGATGCAAAAATCCTCAACAAAATACTTGCAATTCGAATCCAAAGACACATTAAAAAAATCATACACCATGACTAAGTGGGGTTCATTCCAGGCATGCAAGGATGGTTCAACATAAGAAAAACAATCAATGTATTACAACACATTAAAAACTCGAAAGGGAAAAATAAATTGATCATCTCAATAGATGCTGAAAAAGCATTTGACAAAATCCAACATCCCTTTTTGATAAAAACACTTCAAAAGGTAGGAATTGAAGGAAACTTCCTCAACATGATAAAGAGCATATATGAAAAACCCACAGCCAGCATAGTACTCAATGGTGAGAGACTGAAAGCCTTCCCTCTAAGATCAGGAACAAGACAAGGATGCCCGCTGTCACCACTGTTATTCAACATTGTGCTGGAAGTGCTAGCCAGGGCAATCCGGCAACACAAAGAAATAAAAGGCATCCAAATTGGAAAAGAAGAAGTAAAACTGTCATTGTTTGCAGATGATATGATCTTATATCTAGAAAACCCTGAGAAATCAACGATACAACTACTAGAGCTAATAAACAAATTTAGCAAAGTAGCGGGATACAAGATTAATGCACATAAGTCAGTAATGTTTCTATATGCTAGAAATGAACAAACTGAAGAGACACTCAAGAAAAAGATACCATTTTTTCAATAGCAACTAAAAAAATCAAGTACCTAGGAATAAACTTAAGCAAAGATGTAAAAGACCTAAACAAAGAAAACTACATAACTCTACTAAAAGAAATAGAAGGGGACCTTAAAAGATGGAAAAATATTCCATGTTCATGGATAGGAAGGCTAAATGTCATTAAGATGTCAATTCTACCCAAACTCATCTACAGATTCAATGCAATCCCAATCAAAATTCCAACAACCTACTTTGCAGACTTGGAAAAGCTAGTTATCAAATTTATTTGGAAAGGGAAGATGCCTTGAATTGCTAAAGACACTCTAAAAAAGAAAAACGAAGTGGGAGGACTTACACTCCCTGACTTTGAAGCTTATTATAAAGCCACAGTTGCCAAAACAGCATGGTACTGGCACAAAGACAGACATATAGATCAATGGAATCGAATTGAGAATTCAGAGATAGACCCTCAGATCTATGGCCGACTGATCTTTGATAAGGCCCCAAAGTCACCGAACTGAGCCATAATGGTCTTTTCAGCAAATGGGGCTGGGAGAGTTGGATATCCATATCCAAAAGAATGAAAGAGGACGCCTACCTCACCCCCTACACAAAAATTAACTCAAAATGGACCAAAGATCTCAATATAAAAGAAAGTACCATTAAACTCATAGAAGATAATGTAGGAAAACATCTTCAAGACCTTGTATTAGGAGGCCACTTCCTAGACTTTACACCCAAAGCACAAGCAACAAAAGAGAAAATAGATAAATGGGAACTCCTCAAGCTTAGAAGTTTCTGCACCTCAAAGGAATTTCTCAAAAAGGTAAAGAGGCAGCCAACTCAATGGGAAAAAATTTTTGGAAACCATGTATCTGACAAAAGACTGATATCTTGCATATACAAAGAAATCCTACAACTCAATGAGAATAGTACAGACAGCCCAATTATAAAATGGGCAAAAGATATGAAAAGACAGTTCTCTGAAGAGGAAATACAAATGGCCAAGAAACACATGAAAAAATGTTCAGCTTCACTAGCTATTAGAGAGATGCAAATTAAGAACACAATGAGATACCATCTAACACCGGTTAGAATGGCTGCCATTAAACAAACAGGAAACTACAAATGCTGGAGGGGATGTGGAGAAATTGGAACTCTTATTCATTGTTGGTGGGACTGTATAATGGTTCAGCCACTCTGGAAGTCAGTCTGGCAGTTCCTTAGAAAACTAGATATAGAGCTACCATTCGATCCAGCGATTGCACTTCTCGGTATATACCCGGAAGATCGGAAAGCAGTGACACGAACAGATATCTGCACGCCAATGTTCATAGCAGCATTATTCACAATTGCCAAGAGATGGAAACAACCCAAATGTCCTTCAACAGATGAGTGGATAAATAAAATGTGGTATATACACACGATGGAATACTACGCGGCAGTAAGAAGGAACGATCTGGGGAAACATATGACAACATGGATGAACCTTGAAGACATAATGCTGAGCGAAATAAGCCAGGCACAAAAAGAGAAATATTATATGCTACCACTAATGTGAACTTTGAAAAATGTAAAACAAATGGTTTATAATGTAGAATGTAGGGGAACTAGCAGTAGAGAGCAATTAAGGAAGGGGAAACAATAATCCAAGAAGAACAGATAAGCTATTTAACATTCTGGGGATGCCCAGAAATGACTATGGTCTGTTAATTTCTGATGGATGTAGTAGGAACAAGTTCACTGAAATGTTGCTATATTATGTAACTTTCTTGGGGTAAAGTAGGAACATGTTGGAAGTTAAGCAGTTATCTTAGGTTAGTTGTCTTTTTCTTACTCCCTTGTTATGGTCTCTTTGAAATGTTCTTTTATTGTATGTTTGTTTTCTTTTTAACTTTTTTTTTCATACAGTTGATTTAAAAAAGAAGGGAAAGTTAAAAAAAAAAAAAAGAAAAGAAAAAAGACAAACAAGGAAAAAAAAAAAAAAGATGTAGTGCCCCCTTGAGGAGCCTGTGGAGAATGCAGGGGTATTCGCCTACCCCACCTCCATGGTTGCTAACATGACCACAGACATAGGGGACTGGTGGTTTGATGGGTTGAGCCCTCTACCATAAGTTTTACCCTTGGGAAGACGGTTGCTGCAAAGGAGAGGCTAGGCCTCCCTTTATTTGTGCCTAAGAGTCTCCTCCTGAATGCCTCTTTGTTGCTCAGATGTGACCCTCTCTCTCTGGCTAAGCCAACTTGAAAGGTGAAATCACTGCCCTCCCCCCTACGTGGGATCAGACACCCAGGGAAGTGAATCTCCCTGGCAACGTGGAATATGACTCCCGGGGAGGAATGTAGACCCGGCATCGTGGGATGGAGAACATCTTCTTGACCAAAAGGGGGATGTGAAAGGAAATGAAATAAGCTTCAGTGGCAGAGAGATTCCAAAACGAGCCGAGAGATCACTCTGGTGGGCACTCTTACGCACACTTTAGACAACCTTTTTTAGGTTCTAAAGAATTGGGGTAGCTGGTGGTGGATACCTGAAACTATTAAACTACATCCCAGAACCCATGAATCTCGAAGACAGTTGTATAAAAATGTAGCTTATGAGGGGTGACAGTGGGATTGGGAATGCCATAAGGACCAAACTCCACTTTGTCTAGTTTATGGATGGATGTGTAGAAAAGTAGGGGAAGGAAACAAACAGACAAAGGTACCCAGTGTTCTTTTTTACTTCAATTGCTCTTTTTCACTCTAATTATTATTCTTGTTATTTTTGTGTGTGTGCTAATGAAGGTGTCAGGGATTGATTTAGGTGATGAATGTACAACTATGTAATGGTACTGTAAACAATCTAAAGTACAATTTGTTTTGTATGACTGTGTGGTATGTGAATATATCTCAATAAAATGATGATTAAAAAAAAAAAAAAAAAAAAGAAATGGCACCAATAAATAAAAGACCAGAACTGAGAGGAGCAGAGAGCGAGACTGAGTCCTGATGATTGTTTGGACTTCTGGATACAGCTGTGCCTAAAACTAGACCTACTCATAACCTTGTCAATAGTGTGAGCCAATTAGTGCCCTTTTAAAACTGAAGCTTGTTTGAGTTGGGTTTTAGTTATTTACAACAGAAAGAGTCCTGAATAATATCCATCCTTCTCATCTTCCACATAGTCAAGACACTCAGATCACTTTCTTTTCCAGTCTACAAAAAGGCCATGAAGTTTCACTTCTCTGTCTTTTGTGCAAGTTGTTCCTTCTGTCTGAAATTTCTTTCCCTGCTTTGTTCGCAGATGTCTGCTTATACTACAAGAGTCACTCAGTGAAGGATATCTACAATGGTAGAGTAAGGACCACCAAATATCTCCTCCTCCATAAAATGTGTCTGTGCTGGTTTGAACCTATTATGTCCCCTATAAAAGCCAGATTCCTTAATGCAATCTTGTGGGCACAGATTTATTAGTCTTTTGATTAGGGTGGCACCTTTTGATTGAGTGATTCCATGGAGATGTGACTCACCAAACTGTAGGTGAGAACTTTGATTAAATTATTTCCATGGAGGTGTGGACCCTGCCCATTCAGGTTGTGTCTTGATTAGTTCACAGCAGTACTTAAGAGAGCTCAAGGCAGGTGCTGATGCTTGGAGATGCTTGGAGATGCAGACAGAATGATGTTTCGAGATGCTAAATTGAGAGAAGAAGCCCAGAGTTTGCCCCAGAGAAGTTGAGAGAGGACCCCCAGATGCTTAGAGAGAAACACCCTGGGAGAAAGAAGCAAGGATGAACAGGAGCTGAGAGAAAGGAGTGAAGACAGAAGCCCAGATACATTTTGGAAAAAGCCATTTTGAAACACAACCCGGGAGCAAAGGACCAGTAGACGCCAGTCACATGCCTTCCCAGCAGACAGAGGTGCTCCAAACACCATGGGCCTTTCTTCAGTGAAGGCATCCTTTTGTTGATGTTTGGACACTTTTATGGCCATAGAACTGTACATTTGTAACCTAATAAATCCCCTTTATAAAACCCAATCCAGTTCGGGTATTTTGCATAATGGCAGCTCTAGCAAACCAGAACAGTGTCTAACAAGATAGAAGGCATTAAGGAGGAATAGGAAAACAAAAAAGACATGAGACATGCAGAAAACAAATAGCAAAATGGCAGACACAAATAAAACCTTAGTAATAATTTCATTAAATGTAAATAAATTAAATTTGTCAATCAAAAGGTAGAGTTTGGCACAATGGATTTTTAAAATGTGATCTGGTTTTGCGAAAATGGAAGATTAGGAGAGAAAGAACAAAATTCACCTCCATGAAAAACACTAGATAAAGGATGGAAAGTGTTCCAGAACAGCAGTTCCAGGGTTCCACCAGCTGGGCAGGGACTTCTACACCAATAGTGAGTGTGTACTTAGAGAAGCCAAGAGACTGTGTTTAAGACTGGTGAGTGTTTGGCCCAGAATGCCACTGGGAAATGGGTGGTTGGAGCTGGTGGACAAACACAGAGGGGAGCAGCCTTCCATGCCCCAGGCACCCTCCTCAGCACTTGGATTGGGTGATTACCGTTTGCAGACCTGCAGCCAAGAGCCCCTGTGCTTGGGACTGGCAGTTGGAGCAGACAGATAAGCATGGAAGCTATCTTTGCAGTTCGCTGGGGAGATGATCCTTCAGAGCCCCATGGCCGAAACCTTTCTTGAGGGAATTCAGGAATTGGTGGGCTTGTGACAGCATCTACTCTTCCTCCACAGAAGCCTGTGGTGTGCACATCCTAGAGGCAGGGGCCCCACACAGAAATGTCAGGGGCCCTCCCCCAATCCCAGGGACTCAAGGGAGTATGGTAGACAGGGTCTGTGGGGCATTTGAGCTGGAAGGTGAGACATGCAGCTATGCAACCCCATAGTACTCCAGGCGCAGCCCCGGGAATGGCCAGGACCACTGTGGCCTGGAGTGGACTCCCTGCCAGACTGTGCAAGGTATGCCCTCCAAACATGGGGCTGGCAGTCCCCAATGCACACAGAAAACTGGTTCACTGATTGAACTTCCACATGATTTGGACCCCCACTAAGTGCATGGATGAAGAGGGGGTAGAACTGGCTTGAGGGTAAGAGGTGGCTCAAGAGCATCATCTGTTGGTAGGACAGGGAAAGTGCACTCCACCAAGCTGTAGAACTGCCAAATTATAGATAAGTGTTCAAATAATCCTGCATATCTTAAAAGAACCCTATCAAGATAAACAAATGACAAGAGGCCAAAACAATAGAAAATTATAAAGCATATGAATAAACCAGAAGATGTGGATAACCCAAATGTCCAAAATAAAAAGTCCAAGGAGACACAGAATTTTAAGCAATTATCAAAGAAGGCAATAATACCCAAACTGATCTATTCAATGTAGTCCCTATCAAAATTCCAATGTTTATTTTTTTGTAGAAATGGAAAAGCCAATCCTAAAATTCATATGGAATTGCAAAGAAACCCAAATAGCTGAAACAATCTTGAAAAATAATAACAAAGTTGGAGGATTCACACGTATAAATTTCAAAACTTATCACAAAAAGACAGTAATCATAATAGTGTAGAACTGATGTAATGATAAACATATAGACCAATGAAGTAGGATTGAGGGTCCAGAAGTAAACATACATGCCCTTGGTCAACTAATCATCAACAAAGCTGCCAAGACCCTTCAATGGGGAAAGAATAACCTCTTCAACAAATGATGCTGGGAAAAGAATAATGTTGACCCCTACTTCATACCATATTCAGAAATTAACTCCAGTGGATCAGAGACCTAAATTTAAGAGCTAAAACTATAACACTCAGAAAAAACATATGAGTCAATCTTCATGAACATGTATTTGGCAATGGATTCTTAGACACAGTGCAAAAAAGCACAAGCAGCAAATGAAAAAGTAGATAAACTGGAATTCATAAAAAATTCATTAGGAAATTTGTCCATCAAAGGACACATTTGCCAATCATATATCTGATAAGGTACTTGTATTCTGAATATTTAAAGAACTCTTACAACTCAATAATAAAAAGACAAACAACCCATTTAAAAATGGGCAAAGGATCTAAATAGTGAGTACTTCAAAGAATATATACAAATGACCAATAATCAAATGTAAAGACGTTAAACATCATTAGTCATTAGAGAAATGCAAATAAAAATCACAATGTGATACAACTTCACATCCACTAGGATGGCTATTTTTAAAAAGGAAAGAAGTTTGGGCAATTGTGGAGTAATTGGAACCCTCATGCATTGCTGGTGGGATTGTAAATTGGTGCAACTGCTTTGGATAACAATGTAGAAGTTCCTCAAATGATTAAACATAGAGAAACCATGGAGGCAAGAAGGTATTGGTATGATATATTAAGATAATGAAAGAGAAAAACTGCCAGCCAAGTATTCGTTATCCAGAAAAACTGTCCTTCAAAGATGAGGGAGAGTTTAAAATATTCAAAAATAAACAGCAACTGAGAGAGAGTTCATCAACAAGAGATCTACACTACAAGAAATATTAAAGGGAGTTCTATGGACTGAAAGGAAAAGACAGGAGAGAGAGGCATGGAGGAGAGTGTAGATATGATGATTATCAATAACAGTAACTAAAAGGGTAAGAAAAGGAGAAAAAATAAGGTATGCATATAAAAGCAAAAGGATAAAATGGTTGAAGTAAGTACTGCCTTTACAATAATAACATTGAATGTTAATGGATTAAACTCCCCAATCAAAAGATGCAGATTGGAAGAATGGATTAAAAAAATATGATCCATCTATATGCTGTCTACAAGAGACTCTTAGACCCAAAGACACAAATAGGTTGAAAGTGAAAGGTTGGAAAAAGACATTCCACACAAACAGTAACCAGAAAAGAGATGGGGTAGCTTTAATACTATTTGACAAAATAGACTTTAAATGCAAAACTGTTGAAAGAGGCAAAGAAGGACATTATATATTAATAAAAGGGGCAATCCACCAAGAAGAAATAACAATCATAAACACTTACATACCTAACCAGGGTGCCCGAAAATACATGACGAAAACACTGGCAAAATGGAAGGTAGAAATAGACATCTCTACAATAATAGTTGGAGACTTCAATACACCACTCTCTTCAATAGCTAGAACATCTAGACAGAGGATCAATAAAGAAACAGGGAATTTGAAGATTATGATAAACTAGACCTAATAGACATGTACAGAACATTGCACCCCCAAACAGCATGATATAAATGCTGCACAAGTGATTATGGATCATTCTCCAGGATAGACCACATGTTGTGTCATGAAACAGGTATCAATAAATTTTAAAAGATTGAAGTTATACAAAGAACTTCCTCTGATCATATGGAATGAAGCTTGAACTCAAGAACAGGTGGAGAAGTGTAAAATTCACAAACATATGGAGGTTAAACAACACACCCTTGAACAATCAATGGGTCAAAGAAGAAATTACAATAGAATCAGTAAATATCTCGACAAGAATGAAAACAAGAATGCAATATATCAAAACTTATGGGATGCAGTGAAGGCAGTGCTGAGATGGGTATATTTATATACCCATATATGCCTACATTAAGAAGGAAGAAAGAACTAAAATCAAAGGCCTAACTGCACACTTGGAGGAACTAGAAAAAGAACAGCAAACTTATTCCAAAGCAAGCAGAAGGAAAGAAATAACAAAGATTAGAGCAGAAACACATGAAATTGAGAACAAAAAAACAGAGAAAATCAACAGTATCAGAAGTTGGATCTTTGAGAAGATCGATAAAATTGACAAAAAGCTAGACTGACAAAGAAAAAAAGAAAGAATATGCAAATAAATAAAATCAGAAAGGAGGGGGGGGCATTTCTCTGGATGCCACAGAACTAGAAAAGATCATAAAAGGATACTAGGAAAAACTGCACACCAACAAATTAGACAACTTAGATGGAATGGACAATTTCTTAGAAACACATGAACAACCTACATTGATCTAGAAGGACCTCAACAAACCAATCACAAGTAAAGAGATTAAATCAGTCATCAAAAACCTACCAACAAAGAAAAGTCCAGGACCAGGTAGCTTCACAGGTGAGTTCTACCAATCATTAAAACACAATTTAATACCAATCCTGCTCAAACTCTTCAAAAAATTGAAGAGGAAGAAACACTACCTAACTCATTCTATGAAGCCAGCATCACCCTAATACCAAAGCCAGATAATGATACTCCAGGAAAAGAAAATTAGAGACCAATCTCTCTTATGAATAGAGATGCAAAAATCCTCAACAAAGTACTGTCAAATTGAATCCAACAGCACAGTAAAATAATTATGCACCATGACGTGGGTGTTATTCCAGAAATGCAAGTGTGATTCCACACAATAAAAACTAATATAATACACCACATTAACAAATTTAAGGGTGAAAACCATATGAACATATTGATTGATTCAGAAAAGTCATTAGACAAAGTCCAGCATCCTTTCTTGATAGAAACACTTCAAAAGATAGGAATAGAAGGAAAATTCCTCAACATGATAACAGGCAGATAGGAAAAACCCACAGCCACATCATACATCAAACTCAATGGTGAAAGACTGAAAGTTTTCCCTCTAGATGTGGAACAAGACAAGGATGCCCACTATAACCACTGTTATTCAGCTTTGTATGGGAAGATCTAGTCAGAGCAATTAGGCAAGAAAAAGAAATAAAAGGCATTCAAATTGGAAAGAAAGAAGTGAACCTGTCACTCTTTACAGATGACAGGATCCTATATTTAGAAAGTCCTGAAAAGTCTACAAAAAAGTTACTAGAGCTAGAAGAAGCAGCCCTGTGGTCCCCCTAGGTACAGGTTTTTACGGTGAGGAGACTGGGTAACAAAATGGCTCTTAAGTAATGAGATAAAGTTATTCTTTATGGAAGAAGTCTGGATAATAAAAGTAAAGGAGAGGATCCAAGATGGTGGATTAGGAGAGACAGAGAAAAATTCTCCTCCGTGAAAAACACTAGATAAAAGACAGAAAGTGCTCCAGAATAGCAGTTCCAGGGTTCTACTGGCTAGACAAGGTCTGTTACATCCACAGTGACTGTGCACTTGGTGAAACCGAGAAACTGCATTCAGAAATGAGTCAGTGTTTGAGCTGCTGGGGAAATGACACTCAGCAGCAGCTGTGATGGGGAGAAACCTGGGGTTGGAGTTTGGATGTGGGTTGGTTTAAAATCCCGGAAAGCAACTGCGGACCTGGTAGTGAGAGCCACTTAGTTGAGCATAGTGGGGAGTGCCTTCCATGCCCCTGGCACCCGCCTCAGTATCTGGCATGGGTGATAACTTTCACATACCTGCAGCTAATTGTCCTGGAGCCAGGAAAGTGCTGCTGTGACAGAGAGAGGACCATGGAAGTGGGAAGTTACCATGCCCCATGGAGCCATCTTTTCAGTGGACTGGGAGATGCCCCTTCACAGAGCTGTGGGCAAAAGCTCCCCTTGGGGATTGTGCTCAACTGTGATGTTGCACAGTCTTAACCCCGCAGAGGCCTGTGGAGGGCACAGCTGAGAGGTAGGGTCCCACAGGGAAGTGCAAAGAGCCCTACAACAATCTCAGGGACTTGTGGGCTCATGGCAGAGAGGGACTGTGAAGAATCTGAGCTGAAGGGTTGGACTCATGCAACAGACCTAGGGTATTATGGTCACAGCCCTGGGAATGGCTGGGAGTTTTGGATCTTAAAGCCATCTTCCCTGCCTAACTACAGAAGGCACACCCCCCACCCTCAGGGCCGGCAGTCCGGAATGCACATGGAAAATTGATGCATTGATTGGACCTCCACAAGGTTTTGACCCCCATTGGCTGCACAGATGAAGTTGGGGAGAACTGGCATGAGGGTAGTAAGTGGCTGGGGGGGGGGGGCACCTGCAGGTAGGTCAGGGAAAGTGCATTCTACCAAGCTGAAGCTCTGTCAAATTATAGATAATTGTTCAAATAACCCTGAATATCCTAAAAGAACCCTATCAAGATAGGCAAATGTCAAGAGGCCAAAAACAACAGAAAATTTAAAAGCATATGAGGAAACCAGAAGATACAGATAACCCAAACCCAATCACCCAAATCAAAAGATCAGAAGACACATAGTACTTGAAGCAATTAATCAAAGAAGTAATCACAAACAATAAGATCATGGCTCAGGATACCAAGGGCATGAAGAAGACCCTAGAAGAACATAAAGAAGAATTTTCAAGAGTAAATTAAAAATAGATGAGCTTATGGAAATAAAAGAAACTGTTAATTAAATTTAAAAGATCCTGAAAATACATAGCAGCAGATTAGATGAACTCAAAGAATTAGTAAGCAAAATGGAAGAAAATGGTTTGGAGAGTGAAAGTATGAAAGAATGAATGGAGAAAAAAATTGGAAAGTTTGAAATGGATCTCAGGGATATGATGGACAACATGAGGTGCAAAAATATAAGAATCATTGGTGCCCCAGAAGGGGAAGAGAAGGGTAAAGGTCTAGGAAGAGTATTCAAAGACATTGTTGGGGAAAACTTCCCAACCCTTCTAAATGACATAAATACCCAAATCATAGATGCCCAAAGAACTCCAAACAGAATAAACCAAATAAACCCAATCCGAGACATACTCTGATCAGATTGTAAAATGCTGAAGAGAAGGAGCAAGTTCTGAAAGCAGCAAGAGAGAAACAATTCACCACATACAAGGGAAACAGTATAAAGATAATTAATGCCTACTCAGCAGCCACTGTGGAGGCAAGAAGGGAGTAGTATGACATATTTAAAATTCTGAAAGAGAAAAATTTCCAACCAAGAAGTCTTTATCCAACAAAGCCCTCCTTCAAATTTGAGGGAGAGCTTGAAATCTTCACTGACAAACAAATGTTGAGAGAATTTGCTAACAAGAGGTCTGCCCTAAAAGACATACTAAAGGGAGCCCTACCAGCAAAAAAAAAAAAAAAAAAGAAAGGAGGGAGAGGTATGGAGAAGGACTCAGAAATAAAGAGTTCTAGTAAGTGTACATTAAAGGAAATAAAAAGAGAGAGGGAAAAAATATATCTGACAAATAAAAACCAATGAATATGGTGGCTGATTCAAGAAATGCCTTCACAGTAATAACATTGAATGTGAATGGATTAAACTTCCCAATTAAAAGATATAGATTGGCTGAATGGATTAAAAAATATGAACCATTAATATGTTGTTTACAAGAGACCCATCTTAGACCCAGAGACAGAAAGAAATTGAAAGTGAAAGGATGGAAAAAAATATTCCGTGCAAGCTACAGCCAAAAGAAAGCAGGAATAGCAATATTAATCTCAGAAAATATAGACTTTGAATGCAAGGATGTTATAAGAGACAAACAAGGTTGCTATATACTAATAAAAGGGAGAATTCAACAAAAAGAAATAGCAATCATAAATCTCTATGCACCCAATCAAGGTGCACCAAAGTACATGAGACAAACATTGGCAAAACTGAAGGAAACAATAGATGTTTCCACAATAATTGTGGGAAACTTCACTCTCTCCTATAGATAGATCAGCCAGACAGAGGACCAATAAGGAAACTGAAAGCATAAACAATGTGATAAATGAATTGGACTTAACAGACATATATAGAGCATTACATCCCAAATCACCAGGATACACATTCTTCTCTAGTGCTCACAGAATATTCACCAGAATAGATCATATTCTGGGAAATAAAGCAAATTTAAAAAGATTGAAATTATTCAAAGCACATTCTCTGATCACAGTGGAATACAATTAGAAGACAATAACCATCAGAGATTTAGAATATTCACAAATATCTGGAGGTTAAACAGCAAACTCCTAACCAATCAGTGGGTTAAAGAAGAAATAGCAAGAGAAATTGTTAAATATCTAGAGATAAATGAAAATGAGAGCACAACATATCAAAACTTATGGGATGCAGCAAAGGTGGTATTGAGGCAGGCAACTCAATGTGAAAAATATTTGGAAACCATGTATCTGACAAAAGACTGATATCTTGCATATATAAAGAAATCCTACAACTCAATTACAATAGTACAGACAGCCCAACTATAAAATGGGCAAAAGATATGAAAAGACAGTTCTCTGAAGAGGAAATACAAATGGCCAAGAAACACATGAAAAAATGTTCAGCTTCACTAGCTATTAGAGAGATGCAAATTAAAACCACAATGAGATACCATCTCACACCGATTAGAATGGCTGCCATTAAACAAACAGGAAACTACAAATGCTGGAGAGGATGTGGAGAAATTGGAACCCTTATTCATTGTTGGTGGGACTGTATAATGGTTCAGCCACTCTGGAAGTCAGTCTGGCAGTTCCTTAGAAAACTAGAAATAGAGTTACCATTCGATCCAGCGATTGCACTTCTCGGTATATACCGGAAGATCGGAAAGCAGTGACACGAACAGATATCTGTACGCCAATGTTCATAGCAGCATTATTCACAATTGCCAAGAGATGGAAACAATCCAAATATCCTTCAACAGATGAGTGGATAAATCAAATGTGGTGTATACACACGATGGAATACTACACGGCAGTAAGAAGGAACGATCTCGTGAAACATATGACAACATGGATGAACCTTGAAGACATAATGCTGAGTGAAATAAGCCAGGCACAAAAAGAGAAATATTACATGCAACCACTAATAGGAACATTGAAAAATGTAAAATAAATGGTTTATAATGTAGAATGTAGGGGAACTAGCGATAGAGAGCAAATATTGAAGGGGGAACGATAATCTAATAAGAACAGATAAGTTATGGAGGGTAAACTTAAGGTTATGGGGATGCTCAGTGACGACTATGGTTTGTTAATTTTGGGGGGTATGGTAGGAACAAGTTGGCAGCAATATAGTTATTTTGGGCTAATTGTTTTTCTTATTCCTTTGTTTCATTATAGTTTGATTATTTTCTTCAGGTAGGGTGGGAACATGTTGGAAGCAATGTAGTTATTTTAGGTTGTTTATTTTTCTTATTCCTTTGTTTGGATATGTTTGCTAATTTTCTTGGGGTATGGTAGGAACATGTTGAAAGCAATGTAGTTATTTTAAGTTATTTGTTTTTCCTTATTCCTTTGTTTTGGTTTTGTTTGAAATGTTGTTTTCTTCTTTTATTGTTGCTTTTTAGTTTTTTGATAAAGTGAAAAAAAAGCAATGAATGAGTGTTAAAAAAAGTAAATAAGTAAATGAACCATTCAGGGAGGAAGGGAATGTAATGTTTTGGATTTTCTTTTTTATTTTAATTTTTATTTTACTTTCTGGAATAATGAAAATATTCAAAAATTGATTGTGGTGATGAATGCACAACTGTATGATGATACTATGAACAACTGTACACTTTGGAGGATTGTATGTTATGTGAATATATCTCAATAAAATTGCATTTAAAAAAGTTACTAGAGCTAATAAATGAGTTCAGCAAAGTGGCAGGATACAAGATCCAAATGCAAAAACCAATAGTGTTGGAGAAGCAGGGCAAGATGGCAGTAAAGAGAGGTGTGGAATTTAGTTAGTTCTCTAGAACAATTAGTAAATAGGCAGGGACAACTACTAAATAGACTGAAACAACAGTTGGGGGACATCCATGACTGGACATACATCACACACCAACCTGTAATGGGTGGAATGACTGAGGGCACAGCACAGAACAATGACATAAAGCTCCTCAAATTGCGGAGCTGGAGCCCCCACCCCCCACCAGCATGGCAGGCTGAATTGCAAAACTTCACTATGGGAAAAAGAAGCAGAGAACCTGATGCAAGTGACATTAACCTAACCAAGCTCTAATTGCAGTTTTGATTTACAAATTTCAACTACTGAATACAAGCTACAAGCACAGATAAACCTGGAGCAATCAGGAAAGTACACTGAGGTCACTACCAGCAGAAAGGAGGTGGGACTGACAGGAAAAATAAATAAATAAATAAAAACAGAGGCTTTTGGAGATGGCTGAGCCCAGAATACTGGAAAATAGCTGTGTCCCAAGAAAGAGAAACCACGGAGAACTGGGTACCAACACTGGTCACCCAGCAAAACTGAGGAGGCGGGGCTTGGGACTGGATCTGTAAAGGGGCTTTCTCTCTTTTTTCCTTTTTTTTTCTCCCATTCCAAATAGCTCTTTAGAGAATGCTTTGGACATTTTCAATTGTTAGAACTGACCCAGGCAAGGGTGATTTTCTTAGAGAAGCAGAGAGACAAAGGAAGAATTTAAGTGTAGGAGATAACTCCCTAAATGGTGTATCTTCCCTAAGAAAAGAGAGGTGTGGCCCAGCTCAACTGGCTGCCCTCCCTCAGAGAATTCAGACTTCAGGGCCTGGGCTGGGAGGAAAACCAGAAACAGCTTAAGCTTGGTTTCTGACACCCCTGGCCTCTGGCCAGGACACGATCTGTTGAGAAATAAAGGGGCCATACCTCTTTACACAAGCAGGGAGCTGCAGGCTGACAAGCAACTCCTGCTGGGCAAGATAGGAAAAACACAGAATCTAGGGACCTCACAGGAAAGTCGGATAACCTGCTGGTTCTCATCCTCAGGGAAACCTGATACTGAACACAACCTTGTCTTCAGACCTGGGCCATTCTGGTCTGGGAAAATCTGATTGGCGTAATCAAGGAAACCAGATACCTAGACAACAAAAAATTATGAGTCACACTAGGAAAAATGAAGATATGGCCCAGTCAGGGGAACAAACCTACACTTCAACTGAGATATAGGAATTGAAACAACTAATTATTAACCAAAACAAATCTCCTAAATCTATTCAAAAATCTAATCAATGAGTTGAGGGAGGATATGGCAAAAGAGGTGAAGGATATAAAGAAGACATTGGGCAAAAATAAGGAAGAACTTGAAAGTCTGAATGAATATATATGTCATGGGCGTCCCAGAAGGAGAAGAGAAGGGAAAAGGGGCAGAAACAATAATAGAGGAAATAATCACTGAAAATTTCCCATCTTTTATGAAAGACATAAAATTGCAGATCCAAGAAATGCATCATACCCCTAACAGAACAGATCTGAAGAGACCTACTAAAAGACACTTAATAATCAGATTGTCAGATGTCAAGGACAAAGAGAGAATTCTGAAAGCAGCAAGAGAAAAGCAATCCATCACATACAAGGGAAGCTTGATAAGACTATGTGTAGATTTCTCAGTTGAAATCATGGAGGTGAGAAAGCAGTGGCAACCAAGTATTCTATATCTGGCAAAACTGTCCTTCAAAAATGAGTGCGAGTTTAAAATATTTTCAGAGAAACAGGCACTGAGATAGTTTGTGCACAAGGTACCTGCTCTATAAGAAATAGTAAAGGGAACACTACAGGTAGATAGGAAAAGACAGGAGAGAGAGGTTTGGAGAAGAGAATAGAAATGAAGACTATCATTGAAAGGAAAAAGAGAGAGAGAGGGAAAATAAAATGAAATAAAATAAGATATGACATATAAATCCCAAAAGTCAAAATGTTAGACAGTAGACATTATGTTGAGTGAAATCAGCCAGAAACCAACGGACGAGTTTTCTATGGACTCACTAATATGAACTAACATTTATAAGCAAAATTTGAGAGTTAAAGTGGAGAACACAGGTTATCAGGAGATAGAAAAAGATTAGAAACTAGGCATTTGATGCTGACAGAGTACATAAGGTTAAACAGGATTGATTGTATAGATCCAGAAATGGATAGTGTAATACTGTGTGATGGTAGCATTATATTGTAAGTATCCTGAACAAAGATGAGGGTGAGGATGGTTGAAAGAGGAAGGCTAGGGGCATGTATGATATCAGAAGGAAAGATAGAAGATAAAGACTGGGATTGCATAACTTTGCAAAACCTGGAGTGGTCATTGCTAGTGATTAAATGTACAAATACAAGAATGTATTTAAAAGAGGCAGAAAAAATGAATATCAACATTGCAAGGTGTTGAAAATTGGATGGTACAAAGGGAAAAATACAATCAATGCAAACTAAAGTCTATATTTAATGGTAACATTGTAAGGTGCTTCCATTAATTATAACAAAGGCAATCTACCAAAGCTAAATGTCTATAAGAGGGGGTTATAAAGGATTGATATGGGATTTTTGGTGGTGGTGGTGTTGTCTGACCTTTTCATTATAGTTTACCTTATTTTTATTTTTCTTCTTCATTTTTTTCTTCTTTTTTTTTTTTTTTGTCCTTTTCTTCTTTCTTTGTGAAAGAAATGGAAATGTCCTCATATAGGTTGTGGAGATAAATGCATAACTATGTGACTATACTGGGAATCACTGTTGCTTACTTCAAATGGATTGTATGGTATGTGAATAAAACTGTCCAAAAAATAAACAGAGAGATACAAGTGCTGGAGAAATGTGGAGAAAGGGATGTACCTAATCACCGTTAATGGGGAAGTAGAATGATGCAGTCCATCTGGAAGGCAGTGTGGTGGTTCCACAAGTAGCTAAGTATGGGGTTGCCATATGATCCTGCAATCTCATTATTTGGTATATACTTGGAACAAGTGAGAGCAGGGAAATGAATGGGCATTTGCACACTAGTTTTTCTGACAGCACTATTCATGATTTGCAATAGATGGAGGTGGCCTATATGTACATCAACTGATGAACAGAATGGTGAACTGTGGTGTATGCATACAATAGAATATTGAGTGACTGCAAGAAGGAATGAAGTTGTGAGGCATGCAACTAGGTGAATGGATCTTGAGGACAGCATTTTGAGTGAAATAAGCCAGAAATGAAAAGACAAACATTATAATGCCTCACTAAAATGAATTAACTATAATATGCAAATTCTGAGAATTGAATCTAAGAGCACAGGTTATCAGGGGAATTGTTATTGTAAAGGTTCCTAGATTGTCAGTTCTTACAGCAGTCACATCACTTCCTGAGTTTCAATGGTTTTCTCTAAATGCTGAGATGCTGAGGTCTTTCTGTGTAACCTGTTGGTCCCTGGAACTTCAAGTATCTCTGTGACACCTGAGACTCAGAGCTAGAGCTTAGTAGCTATGAATGTCATAGCATATGGCAACTGTTTTCTTTTATTTTTTGATTCATCATTTTTAAATTTCTTTTCTCTTTTCTCCTTTTACTCTTTCTTTGTGGAAGAAATGGAAATATTCTCTTATAGATTGTGGTGGTGAATGAATAAAATGTGATTATACTGAGAATCACTGATCGTTTATTTAGGATGAAATATTTTAAAATTAAACAGAAGGTTACAAGTGCTGGAGAAAATTTGGAGAGAGGGATGTACTATTCACTGCTGGTAGGGAAGTAGAATGGTGAAGCCCATCTGGAGGGCAGTGTGGTGGTTCCAAAGGAAGCTACTGCTGGGTTTGCCATATGGTCGTGCAACACTGTTATTAGGTACATACTTGGAAGAACTGAGGGCAGGGACATGAATGGACATTGTACACTGGTTTTTATGGTGGCAGTATTCATGATTTGAAGTGGATGGAAGTGGCCTAAGGGTACATTGACCAATAAATGGAATGGCGAACTGTATGTGTATATAAACAATGGGGTATTGAGTGGTGGCAAGAAGAATTGAAGTTGTGAGTTATGCAACTAGGTGAATGGACCTTGTTCTGGTTTGCTAATGCTGCCAGAATGCAAAACACCAGAGATGGATTGGCTTTTATAAAAGGGGGTCTATCTGGTTACACAGTTACAGTCTTAAGGCCATAAAGTGTCGAAGGTAATACATCAACAATTGGGTCCCTTCACTGGAGGATGGCCAATGACGTGCGGAAAACTTCTGTCAGCTGGGAAGATACGTGGCTGGCGTTGCTCCAGAGTTCTCATTTCAAAATGGCTTTCTCCCAGGACATTACTCTCTAGGCTGCAGCTTCTCGGGGCAAACTCTGGGCTAGTACCTCCAAACCATCAGCAATCCTCTGTCTTCAAAATGTCTCTGTAAGTTGCAGCTTCTCCAAAATGTTGCCCTCAGTTGCTCCAAGTTCTTTTTGTTTGCCAGCTTTTTATATGGCTCCATTGATTTAATTCAGACCCACCCTGAATGGGTGGGGTAACTCCTCCATGGAAGTTATCCAATCAGAGATCTTGCTCACAGTTGATTGAGTTACATCTCCATGGAAAAACTCAATCAAAGAATTACAATCTAATCAACACTAACACATCAGCCCCCACAAGATTGCATCAAACATAATGTCATTTTGGGGGACATAATACATCCAAACTGGCACAGACCTTGAGGACAATATGTTGAGTGAAATACACCAGAATCGAAAAGACAAACATTATAACACCTCACTGATATGGACTAACTATAATGTGCAAACTCTGAAATTCAATCTGAGAGCATAGGTTATCAGGGGAGGGCTTACAGTAAAGGTTCCTAGATTGTAAGCTCCTATAGCAGTGACATCTATTCATGAGCTTTAAGGGTTATTTCTAAATTCTGAGATGATGAGCTGTTTGTATATGGCCTGGTTGGTCCCTGGAACTTTGGGTGTCTATGTGACACCTGAGACTTAGAGCCAGAATTTGGTAGCTGTGAATGTCAGCATTACCTCATACAGCACATGTTAAAGAAGCTGAAAAAGAGATCAGAATTCAATTGGAGATATGAACGAAATGGACTTTGTTAGGACTAAGGTAAACCTGACTAAAGGAAAAAGGATGATATTGACTGTGTTTTAAAACTTTAACTTCTATGTCAGACCAAAGGAATTGATGTTTATACGGTGGAAAATCTGTATTTTCCGTAGCATGCTATGTAAGTTTACTTGTACGGTCAGTTTATTCAAACACCATAATTACATGTAACCTTAAACAGGGGGTGAGATCTGTTGGTTTGTACAGGTTAGCATGAAGTCCCAATACATCGTAGAGTAATTTGGGCAGAGAATAAAAATATATTGGCAAAGCCCCCTCAAGGGACTGGGAAAAAATTGGAAATATTAAACTTCCCCACCTGGGGAATTCCAATATTCTTGCAAGAATTTTGGACTACCATTGTTGTAGGTCAAGCCCTCGATCTTGGGGCTTGCTATTATGAAGCTTGTTACTGCAAAGAAGAGGCTAAGCCTACTTACAATTGTGCTTAAGAGTCAACCCCAGAGAACCTCTTTCATTGCTCAGATGTGGCCTCTCTCTCTCAGCCAACACTGCAGATAAACTCACTGCCCTCCCCTCCTACGTGGGACATTACTCCAAGGGCTGTAAATCTCCCTGGCAACGTGGATTGTCTTCTGGGGATTAGCCTGGACCTGGCCTCGTGGGATTGAGAAAGCCTTCTTGACCAAAAGAAGGAAGAGAAATGAAACAAAATAAAATTTCAGTGACTGAGGGATTTCAAATGGAGTAGAGAGGTCATTCTGGAATTTATTCTTACGCATTTTATCTACATCCC
Source organism: Choloepus didactylus (assembly GCF_015220235.1). Taxonomy (NCBI): domain Eukaryota; kingdom Metazoa; phylum Chordata; class Mammalia; order Pilosa; family Megalonychidae; genus Choloepus; species Choloepus didactylus. The sequence continues at coordinate 72,448,391 of NC_051334.1, read as the reverse complement.
TTTTTAGTTATTAGTGTATTAGACTAGGTAGAAGGAAATACCTGAAACTGTTGAACTGCAATCCAGTATCCCTGAGCTTATATGGTGTGACTGTGTGACTGTGAATACCTTGTGGCTCACACTCCCTTTATCCAGGGTATGGACAGATGAGTAGAAAAAAAGGGGGGCAAAAAGTAAATGAATAATAGGGGTGGGGGCAGGAGTATGAAATGTTTTGGGTGTTTTTTCAAACTTTATTTTTATTCTTATTTTCATTTTTATTTCTTAGAGTAATGAAGATGTTCAAAACATGGATTGTGGTGATGAATGCACAGCTATATGATGATACTGTGAACAACTGATTGTACACTTTGGATGATTGTATGGTATGTGAATATATCTCAATCAAATTGCATTAAAAATCCCATGAGATATCATTTCATTCCTACTAGAATGGCCTCTATTAAACAAACAGAAAATTAAAAGTGTTGGAGAGGATGTGGAGAAATAGGAATACATATAGATTGTTGGTGAGAATGTAAAATGGTACAGCCACTGTGGAAGACAGTGTGGACGGTTCCTCAGGAAGCTAAGTATAGAACAGCCACATGAGCCAGTAATCTGGTACTAGGTATACACTCAGAAGAACTGAAAGCAAGGAGGCAAACAGACATTTGCACAGCAATGTTCATAGCAGCATTATTGACAATTCCTAAAAGAAGGAAATAACCCAAGTGTCCATCAGCTGATTAATGGATAAACAAAATGCAGTATGTACACATGATGGAATATTATTCAGCAGTAAGAAGGAATGAAGTACTGATGCATGTGGCAGCATGGATAAACCTTGAGGACATAATGCTGAGTGAAATAAGCCAGACACAAAAGGACAAATATTGTATGTTCTCACTAATAAGAACTAATTATAAGAAGCAAACTCATTGGGTTAAAATCCAGAATATAGGTTACCAGGACATAGAATGAGAGTAGAGAATGGGGAACTGATGCTTAATTTGCACAGAATTTTTAATAAAGTTGATTGTAAATGTTTGGAAATGGAGAGAGGTGCTGGTAGCACATTATTGTGAGTGGATTTAACAGTGGTGAATTATGGGTGTGATTGTGGTTGAAAGGAAACATTTAGGGTTGTGTATGTCACTACAAGGAAAGCTAGGAGATAAAACATGGGACTGTATAACATAGTGAATTCTGTTGTGGATGATGACTATGCCTAATAGTACTAATATAAGAATGTTCTTCTGTGAACTAGAACAAATGTATGTCATTATTATAAGGTGCTAATAATAGGGTGGTATGTGGGAAAAAATACAACTAATGCAAACTATGGACTATAGTTAAGAGCAATATTATAATATTCTTTCATCAATTGTAACAAAGGTACCATACCAATGCTAAGTGTCAATAATAAGGGGGTATCAAGGGTATGGGATTTTTCTTTTTGGAGCAATGAAAATGTTCTCAAATTAATTGTGGTGATGAATGAACAACTCTGTGATTATATCGAGAGACATTGATTGTATACTTTGGATGGATTGTATGGTGTGTGAATAAAACTGTTTTTTAAAAATACAAACAAAAAACATGTTCACAAATGTTCATAATAGCATTATTCATAATAGCCCAAAATAGAAACAACCTAAATGTCCATCAGTTGATGAATGGATAAACAAAATGTGATTGATCCATGCAATGGAATATTATTCACCAATAAAAGGGAATTGATACATTCTACAACATAGATGAACCTGGAAACCATTATACTAAGTGAAAGAAGCCAGACACAAAAGGCCATATAATGTATTATTCCATTTATACGAAATTTCCAGAAAAGGCAAATGCATAGAGACAGAAAGTAGATTAGTGGTTGCCAGGGCCTGGGGTGGAGGTAGGGGTGGGAATGGAGAGTAACTACTAATAGGTAACAGTTTTCTTTTTGAGATGATGGAAATGTTCCAAAATTAGGTAATGTTGATGGTGGCACAATTCTGTGAATATACTAAAGATCACTGAATTGTGTCCTGTTCTGCTTTGCTAAAGCTTCCAGATTGCAAAATACCAGAAATGAATTGGCTTTTATAAAGGGGGGTTATTTGGTTACAAAGTTACTGTCTTAAGACCATAAAGTGCTCAAGATAACGCATCAACAAAGGTACCTTCAGTGGAGAAAGGCCATTGGCATCTGGAAAACCTCTGTTAGCTGGGAAGGCACATGGCTATTGTCTGCTGGGTCTCTCCTGGGGTTAGCTTCTCATTTCCATTGCTTTCTCCAAAATGTCTCTGGGCTTCTGTCTTGGCTTCTCTCTCTCAGCTCCTGTGCATCTTTGCTTGTTTCTCCCAGGGCATTTCTTTCTAAGCATCTGGGAGTCCTCTCTTAGCTTCTCCAGGGCAAACTCTGGATTTTATCTCTTAGCTTTTCTCCTGATTCTAGTTTCAGAGGCTGTCTCCATTGAACGTCTCTGTGCGTTCTCTCTCTAAGCATCTCTGAGTCTCTCTTCAAAATGTCTCTGCCTTTTATCCTCTCATAGAGGACCCCAGTAAACTGATTAAGACCCACATCTCCATGGAAATAATCTAATCCAAAGGTCCCATTCACAATTGGGTAGGTCACATCTCCATGGAAACAATCTAAACGAAAGATCCCACCCACAATAAGCCTGCCCCCACAAGACTGGATTAAAAGAACATGGCTTTCGTGGGGTTCATAATAGATTCAAACCACCACATGCCCTTTAAAATGGGTGGATTCTATGGTTTGTAAATTATTTCTCAATAAGACTTATAAAAAAGCAAAAAAAAAGAGCCACTCACTGAGAGTTTCATTCCTCTTCTAAGTCGTAAGTTTCTCAGCAAGGACAAAGGGCAAGAGGGAGAATTGGGAAGGGCTGAGCTCCCATTGGCCAGGCACTGTGTTGGATACTTTACAGAACTCAGTCAATTTGAATCTAGGAATAACTGTGAGGAAGGAATTGCCATCTCCATGTTAGAGCTGGCACAGCTGAGGCACTTGCAGAAAACGGCAGAGCCACCATTCAAGCCCAGGCTTGTGCTCTATCTCCTCCCTCCTTAGGCTTGGCTCTGAGCAGGGGCTCTAGCCATAGACAACCCTGCTCCTTTGTCCCTGTCTCCCAGGGGAATGGAGTGGAGGGGATTGTGGGCACCAACTGGGCCTCCACTCTCTGACACCCTGTCCAGCTGAGCAGTGGTAGGGGGTGATGGAGGTGGTGGGATTTGTGGTGGTGGGGGGCAGGGGTTGTATAGTTGAGTTCATTCCTGGCAGCTGAAAACCTGTCTTGAGTTCTAGGCTGAGTGTATTTTTAACACAGGTCACAGGGAATTTCCCGACCAGGGAATCAATACCCGTTCATTATTTATGACTCATGTTGGGGTGGGGGGTGGAGGGGAACTGGGGCTGCAGCCAGTGGAAGCTGTGTCCAATGGCTCCTTTGGGCATTTCCTCCATGAGACAGTAATCCCTGGCTCTCTCTCCCTCACTCTCATTCTGTCCAAGCACTGCTAGGTGGTTTATACAGGTTGCCTTGTTTATGTGAACTGTCTCATGGATAACATGTAAATTTAATCTAATCCCTGTTTTACTGGGGTATGGAGGGGTTGAGGGGCTTGCTCAAGGTTACACAGCTAATAATTGGCAAGGGTGGGTATCCAGTAGAGGTGGGAGAGGGGCATTAAGGAAAGCCCCATTAAGGAAGGAGAGTCACTTTTCTAGACTCAGCTTCTCCCCACCCCCTGCTCCCTCACCCCGTCTACTTCAGTCTCTTTTAGCCTTCCCACCTGCCTGAGCTCTCTGAGAGGACTCTTCCAAGCCTAAGTCATGTTAACTGACTCAGAAAGGTGGGCAGCAATTCTCGCTTGACAAATGAGGTAACTGAGGCCCAGAGAAGGTGAAACCACAGAGCAACACAGCAGTGGCTGAGCCCTGACAAGAGCCCAGCTCTTCTCCCTTCCAGCTAAGCATTTCCCCCACAGCATGCAGACAAACCAGTTTTCTAGACCAGCCTGGAAAGTTCAGGATGAAGGTCTTTAACCACATCCTACCCACAAGAACACAGGACCCAGTCAAGAGTCTAGACTCCAGCAGCTTCCTACACTAGGAAGATGCCCTAAAGGCTGGTTGCTTCCCTCCTTCCACCATGCCCATCACCCTAGCTGGGTCCCAGCTGGGGCCTTGCAGAAGAACAGAAGAGACCCTGGAGAACATCAGTTCCCAGGAAGGCACGGGAGCAACCTCCAGATGCTAACCCTTGGCCCCAGGTGTACTGTATCCCTGCTGTCTCCGGCTTCCCCAGCAGCAGCAGGTACCTTGCTCCTCCTCCCCTGGCTTCCCTCAGAACCTGGGCTGCTTGGAGCCAGCCAGTCGGTGGAAGCCCTATCCTCTGTCCCCAGCGACAGCTCAAATGACCATTAAGCTCTGAGCAGATGCAGACAGTGGTAGGCAGGAACCCAAGGGCAGGAAGCATTTTGTTCTCTGCTAATTGGACTTCTATGGTCAATAGAGAGGGTCTGGGGCCTAGAAGGGAAATGGCCACATCAGTTCTCTCCATGGCTGCCCCTCTGTGATCCCATATCTAAGCACTCTGGGCCTGTTGGGCAAGCAGATGTCTGGACAGCCTGCACTACAGCAGGGAAGGAGAGAAGGCAGTGTCCTGTAAGGGCTCATCTCCATGGAGTCCAGGTCGAAGGGCTGCCCTGAGAGGTGTGGGAGGGCCAGGGACCCTGAAGGGCGGTCAGCACCTTATAGGACTGAGAAAGAGCTTCCCAGCTCTCACTTCTCTGAGACTATGGGCTCTGCTCAGCCCCTCCCATTGCTGCTGAGCTCCTGCCACAAGGTCAGAGTCAGCTAGTCCCCACCTCCTCCCATTGTACAGATGGCAAAGCTGAGGCTCAGAGAAGGGGAAGGCTGTATTATCCAAATCAGTGGCAGAACTGCGCTAAAACTCCACCCACCACTCCCATCCCTACCCAGCCTGCGCCCTGCCCCTTTACTTCAGCTTAGAGATAGCAACTAATAAGGGAGCAAGGACTGTGAGATTCACCTCTGTTTTCCCAGCCCAAGTGTCTGGTGCTGAGCAGGTGCTTAATAAACATTTTTTGACCAATGATTTCCTGATCTGGGCAGCTCCTTAGAGACAAACTGAACTGTGGTGAGCTCTGATGACTGCTTGAGGTGGGCTGGTTCCTGGCTTCGAGTCCCTGGCAGTGGCCTTAAGGCTTCCTGTGCCCTCCTAGAGTCTTCTCCAAATCATAGTACTCAGAGCTTCAGTCTCTCCACTGTCTCGTTCAGCCCTTGGCCCCACCTGTCCTTCCCAGCTCTGGTATCCAGCTCAAGGATATTTCACATTAAACAGGCTCGGGTTTTCCTGCTTCTCCCAACTTCAGTCTCAGATCTTGCCATGCCCAGAGCCCCATCTGGGCTAGGTCCACCCACGAAGGAATCAGGCACCAGAAAACTCTCCAGGCAGGTCTTGGTCACAAAGACTGGCTTTTGAAATCTCTTTGACCCTCTGTTCCCAGGCCACCACCTCACTTTTCTCTAGGTAAAGAATGCCACCAGGATTCTCACCTCTGTCCCCCCAAGGACACCCAAAGCAATTCCTTCTCAGTCAGGCTCTCTCCTTCATGTTCCTTCTTGTAGGCTTGCATCCTCCAGGAAACATCCCTAGATGTACACTCAGGACCCACTTGCTTGCTTCAGAGACCTCGCTTTACTTAGAAATTCTGTCTGTTCCCAAACCACTCTCTGTCCTGACAATGACCTTATGGGAAAAGTACTGTTGTTACCTCCTTCTTACAGATGAGGAAACTGAGGCTCAAGGAGGTCAGATGACTTGCCCAAGGTCAAACAGCTAGTAAGTGTTGGAGCTGAGATTTGAACCAGGTTGCTCAGCTCCAGAGCCCAGGCTCTTAACCCCCTTGCTGGTATTTCTAGGTGATTCTGGCTGCTCATGAGGATACTGGGGCAGAATGTTTGAAATCGGGACAGTTCTAGACCATCTGGTGTTAACTCTAAGGATCTAGGATTCTTTGCTTTTCTGCCCCTATCCATGAGACTGGGTTTGATCTTGAAGGCCAGGCCTGGTCAAAACCCAGCACAGGAAATTATGGCCACTTAACAACAGTCTCCTGATCATACATCACAGGCTGTCAGAGCTTGGAGGACCGTTGGAGATCAGTTTGAAGGAGCAAGTACCAATAGGAAGACAGGGAGTGGGAGCCCGACCTTAGCCCCTCTCCTTTGTCAGCATCAGCATATCCCACCCCCAGCCCAACTGGCTCTCCTGATCTCCCTCCCTCCTGGCCCAGGGTCTAAGCACTCTGATATGAAAGGAACAGGCAGGAACATACTACCAAGAGCTAAAAATAATACTAATAATAGCAGAAAGTGTGTGTCAGACCCTGTTCTAAATGCTTTACATATAGTAACTGATTTAATCCTCACGATAGCCCTATGAGTTAGAGAAAATCATCCCCATTTTACAGATGAGAAGACTGAGGCACAGAGAGGTTGAATCACATGCCCAAGGTCACACAGCTAGTAAATAGGAAACCAAACCCAGGCAGTCTTGCCCCCAAAAAACCTAACTCCCACAAGTGGGCAATTCAGTGCAGCTGCCAACAGACCAGGTATGTGGAGTGCTGGAGTGAATGCTGGGGCTCTGGATATCCTCCCGGGAATGGTTTATACCAGATCCCACTTGGTAGCCCTCTCCAGGACTGGCCTTCCTCCTTGTATCCCTCATTCTTTGCCTGGCCACCCAGCCTTTCCTCATACTTTGCCTTTCCTCATACTTTGCCTTTCCTCATACTTTGCCTTTCCTCATACTTTGCCTTTCCTCATACTGCACCCCCTCCCCCGGGATGAGAGTGCCACTGCTGGGTCCTGCTGAGAATTAACAGATCTCTGCAGTCTACAAGACTTGGTATTATTTTTCCTGCTGTGCCCAGGGGTCAGGCCAGCACTCCTGCCAGTGCCTGCTGTGTGCGTCGTGCCTAAGCTTGCTGTGCCCTTTGGGCATTGCCTCGGCGAGTTTGGCTCCCCTTAGCAGGGCCTCCTTAGCAGGGCCTCCTTGGCATCCATGTCAGTTTTCCCAGCCATTCTTCTCCCAAAGCAAAGCCCAACTGGCCTCCTACCTGAGCTCGCCTGACATGGAAAGATAAATTCTTACCAGATGCCAAGCATTGTGGTAGGCACTTTGATGGCTGATATCTGATTTGATCCTCAAAACAATCTTCTGAGTTAGGGTTTCAGGGCCTCCGTTTACAGATAAGGAAACTGAAGGCCTAGAGAAACACTCAGTGAGTTAAGTGGTAGAACTAGAAGTGAAACCAAGTCTGCCTAGTTCCCAAGACAGTTTGGACAGTAGGTATAAGATGAACCAGGGGGAGGGGGAAAGCCTGGAGGCTGGGCAGTAACCCAGGTTGGACTTGGATTAGGGGAATGGACATGGAGGTATCTGTGTGAACCCCAAGAAGCTTGGGGAATACTAGCTAGCATTTACGGAGCACTTACTGTGTGCTAGACACTGTGCTAAGGGCTTTAGATGCGTTATCTTCTTGCATCTAAGAACTCCACAGCATAGATAATATTATCATCCCCATGTTACAGATGAAGAAACTGAGGCATAGAAAGCTTAAGTAACTTGCCTAAGGTCATCTAGCAAATAAGTGACTCTACCCAGGCCTGAACACCACCCACTGTACTTGCTATTTCTCCTGGCTATAGACAGGAATGGGTGATCTGAGGGGTACAAGAGAAAACAGAGCCAGCACCTAGGGGCCTGACGGAATGCTGGGTTGAGGGAGTAGCCTGCAAACTCTGAAGTGCTAGGTATATGTGCTCCAACTGGGGACTGAGGTCAAAGAGCCAGAAAGGTGAGTTTTGTTGGAAGAGGGCAGACGGGGATGGGAGAAGCTCAGACCAAGGTGCCCCCAGGTGTAGCTATGGGAAGTAGGGTGCTCAGGGGAGCCCTGAAAAATGGGATCAGCTGGCCAACCTAGGCAATCAGGAGTGGTTGAATTGGGGATCCCAATCTGAATGTCTTCTCGATGAGCAAGAGAGGATCTGAGCCAGGAGCCAGCAGCAGCCAAGGCACCCTGAAGGAAGTGAGGGAATTGGGTTCTTGCTGGGGAGTCAAGGATCCACTGGTCCACAGAGGCTGGAGAGGAGACACAGACAAGTGTGCAGATAGATGGCCATCAGTGAACGCCATTCAAGCCACCAGCTGAAGCACACAGCCTTGTTGAGGGAAATGAGACACAGATGCCAACTCCTCCAAACCTAGGCCCCCAGGGGGAGATTGCAGTGAGGGGCTGCAGGAGAGAAGGGTTGTGGGTAGTCAGGAGAACTGGGAAGCTGGTCTTGAAGGGTAGCAGGACTTTCTTAGGCTGAAATGTGGCTGCAGCACAAAACACATAAACGCCTGGCATTGTTAAATAACTTTTGAATTGCATCCATACACCCAGATGCACAAACACAGACAGCCCCTCCCTACTTTGTTATACCCAAACCCCTCCATCATCACTGCACTGCATTTGAATTGTTTCCCCTCAACTGCCTCCCTCGCCCATCCGGCTAGGAGCAAAGCAAGGGCAAGGACCTGTCTTCATAGCCACAATTTATTGAGGGCCTACTATATGCTGGTCACGTTACATACCTTGCTGCTTTCCATTGTCCCAAAGTACTGTGCTGTATCTTACTGGAGTCTGTTTTCCTGGGGGTCGAACTTGGCACTACCCCCCGCCCCCAGTAACTTCTGTGTAGATGCCAGTGGTAGGAACAAATGAGGAATGAGCATAGGTTTGGGTGACTAACCTTGGTCACCAGGGTGGGGCCTGGGGTGGTATTCCGTGGTGGGGTGTGGACGGGTGTGTGTACATCTTCTAGTCCTGATGGAAAGCAGCTGACTCAGACCCCTGGAGGCCTATGCAGAGAGAATGATGGGGCCTGGGACTGAATCTTCCTGAGTTTCCCAAGGACTGGGGGGGAGGCAACGTGAGCTCCCTGCTATGCCCCATTCCCCTGGGACCAGGGTGAATCCCACCACCCCACCCCCAACCCACATCCTCCCAGCTTCTCTCCCTTCCTCAGCCCCAAATGAAATCTCATCAACATATTAATAGGACATTATGGTTCCTAATGAGGATCCAGAAAACATTTATGGAGCAGATTAAAGACAGCTCCACCCCATTAAACAGCCCTGAGCCCTCCCGGGGGTCCCCTCAGGTGGGGGAGGGGCGGAGTGGCTGGAAAAGGCCCCCCACTCCCCACCCCCGCTTTTTCTGCTGGCCTGGCAAGAGGGAAGGTGTGAAGGGAGCCATGGAGAGAAGAGCTAGGCTTAGACCCCCAGGCTCCATCCCTGCCTATCCTGCATATCCAGCTCCCCCACCCCCACCCCAGATTCCTAGTTAAGAGCTAGGCCAGCCAAGGAATGACATTCCTGTCATCTTAGTCCTAGAGGACTCCAGCCGTAGGATTCTCAGGGCAAGAAGATCTGGAACCCTCCTCCAGGCCTAGCCCCAGCCCTAATCTGAGCCAGGCACTGGAGTAGCCAAGGCTGACCACACTGCTACTGGCCCCTGCCATTTCACTTCAGGTTGAAATAACTCAATGAACATTTGTATATATATGAATAAGGACCTACAGCGATAGGGTATCTACTGTGTGCCGGGAACCATATGGGGCATTCACTCACCTAGGATCTCACTGAATCCTTAAAACAACTGCACCAAATGCACAAAGTACAGGTTTCAGTCTTCTTTAGCAATGAGAAAAGGAGGCTCAGAGAAGGGACTCAGTCTGCCCAAGGTCACACAGCACCTCTGGGATTCTCATTCCAGACTGATTTTAAAGTCCACATTCTTCCCATGTGCCACACAGCTTACTTAGTACCTCCTCGGTGTAAATGATTATGCCATGTGCTAGGATTTTCTGGACCTTACTTCCCAACCTCCCACTTATTCCCCAGAGGTTGGGTGAAATCATGGAAAGCATGAGACAGTAGCGATAGAAAGATCTGAATTTCAATCCCAACTTTGCCATGGCCTAGCTTGTATGACCTTGGAAAATCATATCCTCTCTGAATCTCCATTTTCTCATCTGTCTAAAGAGGCTGGGAATCCAAGGTCCCTGGGAAAGATTCAATAAGTGCTTTGCCAACATTGACCAGCTGGCACTACTCTCTATACCTCAGATTTTTCATCTGTCAAATGGGGCTAATGTTGCCCACCCTAACTGCTTCCCTGGGAGAGGGAGCTGGAGGGGGGATAAAGGGACATGGTACTAGCAATAGAGTGCTACCCAAATGCAAAGGTTACTACCAGAAGCCCTCTTCGTCCCCAGCCATGCCAGTGTAAGTGTCCTGTGTGCTGCTGGCAGGGCAGATAAGATACCCAAGGCAGCTGGCTCAAGCTAGGACCCTAGACCCAGGAAAGGAGGAAGAGGGTTTGAGACATTCTTAGAAGGCATTCCTCAGTGCTCTGCAATCCTTGATTCTTGGCTCCCCAAGCACAGGAAACTGACAGGAGGAATGCCTGCCTGTGATAATATAGCACAGCACCTGCCCCCCCTCGCCCTTCCTCTCCCCTTCGAACACAGTGCTCCAGCCATGAAACCCTCCTAGCTCTTCTGATTCAGTCCCGCCAGGCACACTCCAACCTCAGGATTTTTGTGCTTGCAGTTTCCTTTGGCCAAAGCACACTTCCCCTGCTATCCTCAGGCTGGCTCCCTCAGTGCCTTAAAGTTTCTGTGGAAATAGCCACCAGATTTTAATTTCTCCACATAATTTACCCTACCCACCTCACCCCACCCTTAGCACTCCCATCTCCCTTACCTCTTTCTTTTTCTTCAGAGCACTTATCACCTTCTAACAAGCTCTATAATCTACTTATTTGTCTTGTTTATTGCCTATCACCTGCCACTGGAGGGCAAGCTCCGTGAAGGCAGGAATCTGTGTTGTGCACACTGCTGTGGCATCAGTGCCTACAACAGAGTCCGGCAATAAATAAATATTGCTTGAATGAAGGAGCTAGCCCAGGGACTTGACCTGCATTTCATGCCCATTACCTTTCTGAAGCAGTGTCTCAGAAAGCCAGAGCGACACCATGCTTGGAGGTGCATGTGTGTGGCAGCTATCTGCACTCACGTGAAAGTGTGTTTGTGTATGTGTGCTGTGTGAGCATGCATATGGGGAGGGGTTACTGCAGAATAGATGGCTTGTGTCCCCGGACACCTCTTGGAAGGTGATTCGAAACTCCCCTGGTTCCTGTGGAGAAAAGATATGGTGGAAAGAGGACCAAATCTGGAGTGTAGTCCTGGTTTTGCCATTGACAGATATGTCGTTTTGGCCAAGTCCCCTTCCCTGGGCCGGTGTCTCTAACTATATGAAAGTGGTGTCCAAAGGTCCCTTCCATCTTGGACAGCTGATGAACCCTGGATTACCCAGAAATGCTTTCCACCTACCTTGGATCTCAGGGCCAGCCTCTCCTTTTGCTTCTCACTCCCAGAAAGTGGTTTCTCCTCTGTCACATGGTAGTGGCAGAGGTGGCAACAGGTGGTGTGGCATTGGAAGGTTGGAAATGGTGATAACTGGGATCTGGTGCTGGTTTGTGCCTGGATCTCCCTGGCCCGTGGTGGGGAGAAGCCCGCTGCCCTCCAAGTGCCCCTCCATCTTTCCAGCTAGCTCATTTCTTCCGTTGCTGGGGAGGTCATTCTCCAGACGCTGGCGCACAGATGCTGCGCTTCTCAGGTTCCCTACCGGGCCCAGCTGCCCAAGCCAAGCTCCACAGCCCGGGGATTGCTCCCTTCCCCCGCTGCCAGCACCAGCGCCAAGCCCCCACCGGCCCCCCCATGGCTCTCACTGCTCTTCTCTGAACTGTCTCCAGCTTGGCTGCATCACCGCGATAATGAGGTGTCTGCGACTAAACGCAGTGGGCTCGGCAGGACGAACAGCAGGCCGGAGGCCTGGGAGACAGGCTGAAGCAGGCACAGAGACTGCCCCCGTCGGCCGGGCAATTCACCGGGGCCTCCCACCCACCCACCCCGCCAGCCCCAGTGTCATCCTAGGTCCTGCTTGCTGATTTCCGACTGCCCAGGTCCCAGGGGCAAAGGCTTAAAATGAGGAGAGTGGCCTTGTGCAAAACCCAGCTCCGTGGTGATGACGACGATGATAGGAAGGGACTAGGGCTTCAAAGGGATGCCCTGCTAATAACCCCTCATATCTGGACATATCTTTGGTCTTTATGAGGTACTTTCGCTCATTCCACAAACGTTTACTGAAACAAGGAACGAGATGTGACCTGTACCTGGCAAGCTCTCTGCTTAGCGGGGAAATGGACAAGGAAACAGGCCATGATGGTATCTGGGGGTGTGAGACTGGACAGGGGCAGAACAAGCCAGGGGACTGGGTGCCTGGCCCATTCCGGGGAGGGCAGTTGGAGAAGGGGAAGGCGAGAAGTAACCATTTGAGCAGACTTGAGGAATGAGCAGGTATTAGGCAAGGCGGCTTGAGGGTGGGATGGGGATGTCCTGAAGCAGAAGGAGCAGCCTGAGAAGCCCAGAGGACATCTTGCATCCCACAAACACCCCCTCAAAACCATCCTAGCAGGCAGGCATTCTCATTTCCATTTTACGGATGGTGAAACAAAGGCCTAGAGCAATAAGTAATGCTTTGCCTTTGGGGCAGGGTTATAAGAGTTTGAAAAAGTGGTTTCTCCTCTATCAGCTAACTTTTCTACTCACATTAACCTCATGGTGTAGGGACTTTATCTGCACTTCAGAGATGGGGTAACAGGCTCAGGGAACGGGCAGAAGTGGCTAGAGAGACTAGCACCCGGCTTTTCCCAAGTTAGCTCCAGGGATATGGCTCAGCAAATGGAGGGACAGGGGCCCCGAAAGGAGGTGGAGCCATAAAGCCATGTCCTTTGGGCCTCCCTTCCGCTTTCTGTACCCCAACCTCAACTCTGTTTTCTAACAACCACCCCCTCCCCACCCCTCCACCCCGCCCTCTGATCTACACTGTGGCAGAACAGAGCCTAGGTGAGAAACTACTTGTCCAGAGCCCCCATTAAATCAAAGAGAGTGGCTGGAGTATCTGGAGTATTGGTATTTGCATGAATTATTCAGAAGCTGTGGCTGGCAGGACGGGGTGGGGGTGGGGTGGGAGGGTGGGGAGGTGGGGGGTGGGAAGAGGGTGGGAGCAGGTGTTCCCACATGCCAAGCATGGCAGCTGCAGAGGAAGTGACCCCAGAGGCCAGACCCTCATCAGCTGCCTGGTCTCCCCCTCTCCACCCTAAGAGAAATCTCAAGCCCTTGCTGCAGAGGGAGAGGACACTGGGGCAGGGTAGATGGGGGGAGGGGGCAGTCGGACGATGATTGGTGACAATAGGTCCCATTTACTGAAGGCTTATCTTGTGCTACCCGGTATCTCATTTACTCTTCACAATAATCCTGTAAGGTAAAGTCCTATTATTGTTCTTTTATAGAGGAGGATAGTGAGGCTCAGAGAGGTGAAGTAACTTGCCTGGGTCACACAGCAAATAAGCGGCAATTCCAGGACTCAAACTCAGGTTTGCACACTCCAGAGCCAACTTTCCGGTACTCCACTCTTTGCACCTGGGACACAGGCCCACTGGGGTTTGGGGCTCTTCTGACTGCTCAGGGCCTCATCGAGGTCTGCTTCCCCTCCCCCCATTAAAAACAATGGCTAGGAATTTGGTTAAGGGTTTCTGAAAGTGCAATTGCCAGGCTATGGCGTTTTCACGATCTCCTTCAATGCCTCCACCCGAAGGAAGGAGAGAGAGTGGAACTGCAGGCGGGTGAGAGAAAGCATTTGGGACCCTGGCAGAGGGAGGGTCCTTAACCTCTTCTTCAGAGGCCTTAGAGCATGGGGAGGTATTTTAAGGCATTGTTTAAAAAAATAATAAAACGCGCAGGCACTGGGGTTAGGGTTGCCAGTTTCAGCAAATAAAAAGGCAGGATGCCCAGCTGAATTTGAATTTCAGATAAACAACGAATAGTTTTTAGTGTAATTATGCACTTTTTAAGATAAGTATGTACTAAAAAAGTATTTGTTCTTTTATCTGAAATTCAAATTTAATGGGGCATCCTGTATTTTATCTGGCAACCCTAACTGGAGTCAAACTGCCTGGGCTTATTGACTGCTACTATCTAGCTGTGTGACCTTGGGCAAGTCTGCAACTTCTCAGTGCCTTGATTTCCCCGTCTGTAAAGGATTGTTGAGAGGTTTTAGTGAAGTGATAAAATGCAAAGGACATAGAGCATCCAATAAATGTGAGCTGTTTCTACGTTTGTTTTTGTCCTTCTTTGTCCTCCATGGATCCTCCCAGAAGCTCCTCTTGCTTCAAACTTTTCCTGTTCTGTGACCCCCAGGCCATACACAGGGGTTAAGGTTACCTGTTACATTGAGATGAGGGGAAGAACGGTGTTTGCATCTTTAAGTTCCTATTCTATGCTTATCACACATTGACCCTCACAATCCTACAAGGTATTTACTGTTATTATTCCCACTTTATAGATGAGGAAATGGAAGCTTAGGATGATGAGTGTACTTGCCCAAGGTCACTTATCTAATTCTGGATCCTGGGTCTGTCTGATCCTGGCAACCTGGCTCCACTTCCTCCAACTTCTACATCTCTCTCATTTAAGTCCCAGGTTGTAGCTTGCTGAGCAGAAACCCCTTCTCAGGTTTGGGAAGCAGCCTGAAAGAGGAGGCTTGGGGGTCCCTGGTCCATTGACTCCCTGGGTCCAGGCAGAGCTCTATCTCCATGTCCCCCTCCCTCTGCTCCCCTTCCCAGCCAGAGCCACGTTGATAGCTTTATCCTGCGGAAAAATGCAGTTCTCTCCGATATGCCCAGTTGCACGTCCACTATGCATGCTAATCAGCGGCCGGAGCTTGCCAGCAATTTGCTTCAGTTCTGGGGCTCGCTCTGGGTTTACTTATTTTTTATATTTATACCTTGTGTGCAGAGATGGCTGGCTTGGAGTGAGAGCAGAGTCTGGAGAAGAGGCCCACAGAAATGGGAGGGGCCAAGGAGCCGACTGCACCTAAGGGAGAAGGACACTTAAATAGGACAACACTGGACTCTTCCTGGTAGTCTTGGGAGGTAGGCCCAGTGGGGATTAGCAAGCAAGCCTATGTGATAGAAGAGACAACCAAGGCTCTGGGGTTTAATATGATACATTGATTCTTCCCACCAAAGCTCCTGACTGTAGGTGCTAGATAAAAACTGAGGCTTTAACTTGCCTCCCTGCCCCACATATGGAGCAGAAACTTTGGCCCAGAGAAGGCAAGACACTTGACAAAGGCCACAATGGATTTGAGGCAGAACCAGGACCAGCACCCAGGCCTCCTGAGTGCTCTCACAATTGGAGGGAGATGTCTTCCCCCCATCCACCATCTGTCCCAAAGCCAGGTACTATAAGTCACCTGAAAACTCTTCCCATAGGATGCTTAACAAGTTCTTGGTGATTGCCTACCTAACTTTCCCCAGGTTTTTTTTTCTTTCTAACTGAGCTTTAACCCTTTCTCTCTGCTTCTCACTTTAAAGGAGATGGTTCCTGTTACTCTACTGTCAGTCCAGAGCTTGGCACAAAGGAAGTGCTCAGTAAACCTTGCCCTGTAAAGATACGGATAAATAGAGCAACTTGGCAATATTCTGTAAGGGTGAAGAGCAAGACCCCAAGGAAACGCTCATGCCCATGTCAGCCACAAGCTGTGGACAAGGGTGCTCAAAGCAGCACTGTTTGTTATAACAATATATGCATCATCAGGAGAACAGATAAATACATTACGGTACATTTCTACAATGGAATACCATAGAGCAGTGAAAAGGAATGAACCACAGCTGCATGTGTCCTTATGACACATCTCATAAATATAATGTGGAGCAATAAAGCAAGTCGCTAGGTGTACATAGAACACCATTAATCCAAAGCTTTCGACACACCAATATCAGGGGAGGGCGGCTTGTCTTGGACAGGAGAGGAAGGGGAATAAGGCTGGAGGAGGGTTCTTAGAGGGCTCCAACTCTATCTGGGATGTTTTATTTCTGAAGCTGAATGGTGGGCAAAAGGCTTGTTGTATTATTCTCGGTACTTTTTTGTATGTCTGAAAGATTTAATTATTTTAAAAAAAACAAACAAATGTAAACAAGAAATGAATGAGTAAATGAAGGCATGCTGCTTCCCCTTAGCCAGAAGGCTGGTTCTCCTACCTTTCCTTTTTTCTGCGTGTGTTTTCATGTGAGCCTTGGAGTTCAACGAACTTGGACTGGAATCCCAGCTCTGCTCCTTGCTTGCCCTGTGACTTGGGGGCCCTATTACCTCCCTAACCCACCCACCTCACAAAACCCCTGGTTTCACAGATGCCAAAAGTGAAGCCCAAATGGGAATCTCAGCCCCTGCCCTAGGAGCTCAGAAGATCACTTACTTGCTCCTTATCCCACTGCCAACCAGAAGCAGGTAGCTCAGATGTTGATCCAGACTTTAGGACTGCAGCCTCCACTGTGGGCTGGAGAAGTGGTGTGCTGAGTCTGGGTGGTGGAATAGGGGGTTTCAGCCTGGCCTGAAGGGTGAGGTCCCTTCAGATCTGTTTGGTGGGGGTCTGCCCCAAACAGGGGCCTCCTGGCTCAGACTTCTAGGACTTTTGTTGTGAGTGGCCTGGAGATGAAGAGCAGAACTCAGAGTTGTAGGGGATTGCTTCACAAGGACAGATTCAGATACAATGAGAATTTCTGACCAACAAAGCCCAGGGGAGAAAGGACAGGCTACCTTGAGAGAGAAGGAAGCAAACCAGCTGGACTCTTCTACCCTGGGACTCAGTGCCACCATGATTGTTAGACTGCATTGGAAAGTCTAAGGTGGGTAAAATTAAAGCTAATTAATCGGAGAGCAATTATCTGGGCGAAAAGGAAACAAGAAAGGAAGGTCTGCCACAGAATAGGGTGGGAAGGAAAGCATCTCTGGGACTCTGCTAGACATTGACGCAGAGTTCATTTCTCCTCCCAGCCACCATGCAATAGGTAATAGGTGTATTACCACCCCTGTTTTCCATGTAATAGGTGTGTTACACTCCCCACTTTCCAGATGAGGAAACTGAGGTCCAGAGTGGCCCAGTGAAGCCAAGATGGAAATCCAAAGCCTGGGCTCTATGCATCCCATGGTGGCTTCATGGCACCTTGGCCCTCCCTTCCTCTCTGCCTGATCCTGTGCAGGCCCTGGCGAGGGAGCCAGAGAGGCCACTCTGCAGGCCCTGCCACCCAGTCAGCCAGGCCAGCCTCTGTTGTTCTTGGGCCCCGGCCGGGGTGCTCCTCGGGCGGGTGGTGGAGCCTTGGAGCTGGCGTCTGCTGCAAGCCGAGGTCTCCTGCGGAGAACCCCTTCAAGGGCAGCCCTTGTCTGTGCTCTGATTATACCAACAATTTTTCTCGGCTTCTCCAAATAAACAGTGTGCAGTCTGCGGGCCACAGCATGCTGGGAAATCTGAAATGAGAAGCCGCCGCTGCTAATGGGCTCCTTAGCTGCAGGGCTCAACAGATTGCTTAAAAGGCTGGGCCTGACCAGGCAGCTCCTGCTTTCCTGGCCGGCCTCTTCCTCACTGTTACTACTTACCCCACCCAACCCTTTGACTCTGGTCTGCTCCCCCACCTTCACTCCCCTCCCCCACGCTGATGCCCACCCGCTCCGCAGCCCCTATGCGACATAATGATTAGCTGGGTTGCACAAGAATCACATTTCTGAATCCTGTAGACAGGGCTCCTGCAGACTGAATTTCAAGGGAGGGTCTGTATACATAAGGATAGGCACGTGCGCATGTGCAAGGACAGGGCTGCAGCTGTGCACAAGGACTTTGTGTGTGTGCAGAGAGAGGTGCATGGATGTTGACAAGAAGGGGTGTCTCTCAGTGGTGGGGGGAGCAGGTCGGCTTGGGGTCAGAGGTCTGCAGTGGGGGTAAGTGTGTGGGTGCAGGCATCGGAGGGTGAGGAACTGAACCTGTGGGACGACTGTCTTCGTGGGTCATGAACGGGTGGATATAAAACACTACTGATAACCACGCCCACTCCCCTCCCTCCCAGCTCCTCGTGGGTCACTAAGCACTTTCACATCCAGTCATTCCAACAACCCTGTGATGAAGGACCATGGCCCCAATTTTACCGATGAGGGAAGTAAGCTTCTGTCTCAGGTCAAGTAATTGGCCCAAGGTCAGACTGCTCAGAATTGGACTGCAGTTCCCTGACTCCGTGGTTGTTTGTGGACACTCATCATTTGCTACTCTGAAAGGTTGTTTCTTGTTGCCGGAGAGTCTGTCCTTCCCAATTGCCAGTTCTCTGAGGGCAGGGACCCTCTTGCTCATCCCTGCATAGCAGAGTGGCTTTGAAGCCAAACAAACAGCTAAGTTCAAACCCATCTCTGTCACTTATTTGCTGTATGATCTCAGGCAAGTTATTTGATCTCTCCAGGCCTTACTTTTCTCATTGGTAAAATGGGGGTGTTAATTGTACCAACTTCATTGGGTTGTTGTGAGATTTAATGAGTTCATGCCTAAACAGTGCCTGGTAAGCACTCGGAAACAATTGGCTGCCATTATCATTATAATTATTATCTTTTAATACTGTCTACCACAGCACCTGGGGACTATAGATATGTACTGCACACTTATTTGGGCGAATGATAAACTCAAGGATATGAGGTTACTACCTGGAACCAGTGGGTTAAGATGGTCCCTCCCCAGGTGCCATGTTTGCCATTTAACAGAGTCTTTCACTCCTCAATGCTTCCTGTACCTCTTGCAAATGTCTGTTTCCTGTCCAGTGTGTGTGTATGTATATGTGTGTGTTAGGGGAGGGGCAGGAGTTGGAGTGGACTTCAAGGGCCTCCTGGGCCTATCAAGCTTGGTTGTTTTGTGACGACTCAGGTGTTGACTCTCCTGAGTCTTCCCCACGGGTATCCAAGCCAGCACCCCCCTGCACCCACCCCTCCCCCACACACACCATCAGCGCTCACTGTAATCATCAGAGAAATTCTCCCTTCGGGCTGAACCTTCCACCCTCTCCTCATTGAAGGTGACTATTTGAGGAGAGGTTTGGTTAAATCCATTCAGATGGCTTGGAGTCACTAGAGGGAACCGGAAAGAGAGAAAATGGAAGGGGAGAGGAGCAACAGAGCAAGTGAGGGCCAGCTTGAGAAACTGCATTGAGAAAAAAATAACAAAAGGAAATGAGAGTCTGAAAGAGAATGAACATTCCTTTTCTGTTTTTCCCCAGGAACCCTGGAAGATAGAAAATTGGCAATGACCTGGCCATACGGTTTTTTAATGTTCTTTGAGATTGGAGAGAACTCCATGAGCTATAGGAACAACCACTGGACCTCTGGGAGGTGGTGCGAGAGACCTCGGTCTTGGCCAAGCTCTGCTTCTAACTCATTGTGTGACCCTGGATGAGTCTTTCCTCTCTGGGCTTCCGCTTCCTGACATACAATGTCAGAGATGATTGGGGCTGGCGTTGGGGAATGTGAAACTAGCTTAAAGAGTGACCATTTTAAGGATGAGGAAACTGGGCAACAGCTAAGTTGCTCAGAATTTGAACCCACAGCAGTCTGGCTCCATATGCCACACGGTTACGGATGATACCTTCTGCTCTACTAGAATGATCTTTAAGAATCCTTCAAGCTATGTGACTTTGGGCAAGTCATTTCCCTTCTCTGGGCCTCAGTCTCCCCATCAGTGACACCTGCCTCATTAACCTTCTTACATCTCCGGGTTGTGGTGAGGAGCCCAATGCCAGAGAATATACATTGTCAACTGTGAAGCGACAATCAGATAGTAGAGACAACAAACAGTCGATGAGCATTGCCTCTGTGCCTGGCGCTACTCGAAAGACGCAGTGCTTCAGTTGCATGATCTCACTGAATCCCCACAACGCCATATTTTAAACAGTGGGTAACTAAGGCACAAAGAAGTTGAGTAACTTGCCCATGGTCACAGTTGCAATGGGCTCCCAATCTCCACCCTTCAGTTGCCTGCATCTGAGGCAGCCGAGGCAGTGAGTCTCAGCCCTATGGCACATTTGAATCACCTGGGGTGCTTTAAAAAAATCTGAGCAGGGTCCTACCCCAGAACAATTAAATCAGTAACTCCCAGGATTGCCCTTGGTATTTTCGTAAAATTCGCTGAGTCTAATGTGTAGCCCAGGTGGCCTGGTGGACAAGGGACAAAAATATTCCAATGTTAGGGCAGGGGAGGAAGCCTAGGCTGGGGTCAGGGCCAGGGATGGAAGCAGACTGAATGGGCTCTGGAGGCTCAGCATCCCACAATATCCCAGAGTTGTAGGAGAGTCTTCACAACACAACAACCCCCCCCCCCCTTTTTTTTTCATAGGGGAGCCTGAGGCTCACATAAGGAAAACTCTAGCTCAGGGGGTCAGAGGGACACGTCTGGAATTTGATTCCCTTTCCCTGACTCTTACTACGGAACTCCTTCCCCTGCCCTGGGCAGGTAGGACCCACTTTTTACAGATCCCCTTCTGTGTGCCAGGCCCAGCCCTGGAAGGAAGCCATGCTGCTCCCAGTTTGGAGGGGAGGAAGGTGAGGCTCAGAGGAGCGAGGCGAGCTGCCCAAGAGCACACAGCTAATAAGCGTCAGAGTCTGGATTCCCAGGCAGGACAGCCTGGCTCAGTAGCTCGGCCTCCTGCCACTGCCCCGCTGCGTCCCAGGTGCTGGGGGGTTCAAGCCCAGGATGGGCGCCACGCCGGGCGTTAGCATGGAAGAAGAGCCTAGAAAAGTTCCTCGCTTTGTCCGCTCCACCCAGGCCTTCCGGGCCCGCCCCCCGTCCCACCCCCTAAAGCCAGCGGAGCGGGTTTGAGGCCGGGCGCGGTGGGAAGAAAGACTTTCTGCGGCCCAGAGCGCCCTCTCCCCTCCCCCTCAGGCCTCCTCAGGCCTGGAATGCTTTTAATAGGAGACAAAGCCTTTAATTCCGCCAGATCAGATGAAAGCCCCAAATGCAAATGTGCGGGCAGGGAAGCCGCTGGTGAGAATAGGCTGCCTTCAAAGTGTAAATGACTAAACGCCTCAGCCGGCAAGAGGGGAGGGGTTAAAGCAGGCACCCGGCCTGGCGGCGAGGCCGCGCAGGGTTCCTTCAATTGCTTCAATTCAGTAATTGATGGTTCCAAATCCGCTCCGGCCGCCGGAGCCCCAGACATGAAAAGAGTCCCACAAAACCTGTGCTGGTCGCCAGGCTCAGCCGTTGTGACCCGGGGCAATTTGGGCAGTTCCCTGACTCTGGCAACGCCTCAGTTTTCTCGTCTGTGAAATGGAATTAGCCGAACACACTTCCCTCCCTCCAGCGTCATGAGGTTGGAAGAAGACAATGAATCTGAATGGCGCAGCTGGTTAGCTTTTTTTTTTTTTCCTTTCCCTTGGGATGCCTACCTTGCTCTTCTTCCTGGTTGATCAAGGCTCAATACCGACTCTTTTAACTTTTCTCCATTTAAGTCTCCCCAGCCCCCTAAATTCCCTGCTTTCCCCCAAAACACACAAAGAAAAAAAAAAAAGATTCCCTAGCCCCTCCACTGGAATGAATTCATGAAATAGCATCTGACTGGCAGGGCGTTTGTGCTACTTCCCCTCTCCCCGTTCCAGACATAGGGTGTCTATTTTTTTCCAAGCCTGGATGACTAGTAGGCTTTGGGCCTGTGCAGATGGGGACAATAGGAAAGGTGTTCAGGAGGAGGGAGCAGTACCAGCGAAAGCCTATTGGGGCAGGTGTTTGAGGAATGGTGAGGGAATCAGTGCGAGAAAGCAAGAGAGGCTTGACGGTGGCAGTGGATGAAAGCAGGAGAGGCTTGAGGGTGACAGTGGATGGATGGGTGGGGGAGTAGAAAAGTGAGAGCCAGAGAGCGGGAGGACCAGATTGCCAGTCCCCCTTGAGGGTTGCGTAAGAGGCTTAGATTTATTCTAGGTGCAGGGGAAGCCCATTGGAGGGTTTTGAGCTGGGGCGCAACACTATTGGATTTACAGTTTTGAACAACCCCTCTGGCTGCAATGTGGAGAATTAAACGCAGGGGAATAGAAGCGGAAGCAGGGAGACCAAGGAGGAAGCTATTGCACTAGTCAAGCAAGAGATGAGGGTAGGGTAGGCCTGGGTGGTAGCTGTGGAAGGGGAGAGGGAAAGCCTTTCTTGTAATACCTGGAGCAGGAGGTTCTCAGCAGGAAGCAAACAGGGCACAAGTTTGCTGTGTTGCACGACTCCAGGAGGCACCATTCTCAATGTTCTCTAGAGGTATCATTCACATAGACTTCCCTAGGACATTGGGGGCCAGGAATCCCATCTCCATGCATGCCACTAAGGCCCACACCTCCACTTGACCTCTCTGTTCCTAACCTCCTTTTCTCTGGCATAATGCTAAAAGATGACAGCCTACATGTGCTCTGGGGTAAAGGTGCTGTGTAAGGACATGGTATGGTGTTGGGGTTGTAATGCAGGCAGAAGGACCCATGTTCTATCATTCTGGTGCCCTCTTGCCAGATGCCTGCTGCGTTGCCAGAGGGAAGGCGATTTCGTCTAAGTGTCAAGTCCTGGTCACTTTAAGGATCAAAGTTTGTTACCTGTATGTTAGATCTGGCTACTATAACCTTCCTTGAGTCCTGGGATTGCAATTTGATACTAGGAGCTTTGGAGTGTAGCTTCAACCTACTATGATGGCTTCTGTCTGGCTATTGGAATAACTTGGGGCTGGGGCCAACGTCTTACCTTCACCAGATCTGTTTTTTCATCTGGAAAATGGGGGAGAAGGTGCCTAATGGGGAGGGCTGACCACAAATGATGGATCCAAGGGAAAAAGAGAAGGGGCCAGGTGTGGGGACAGGGTGGGGAGCACAGTGAGTATGGAGAGTTGGGGAGAGAGATTGGGGGAGAGGGTTAAAGTTGCAGAGGAGAGACTGATTCAGGGCAGCCATGCTGGGTAACTGAGCAGAAGCTGTGCTATGGGCCTGGAACCCAGGCCATGGGGAAAGTTCAAGGATCCAGGAACAAACAAAGCCGAGAGGGTGCACAGCTGTGCCCTGGGACTAAAATAGGGGCCACTGTGATCCCACGGGTTTGGCCTAAACGGAGCCAGCCGATAAGAGTGCAACAGGGGAAACCCTGAAGCTAACTGTGCCGGTTTGAATGTATTGTGTTCCCCAAACGCCATTATCTTTGTGGTCTTGTGGGACAGACGTTTTGGTGCTGGTTAGATTTGCTTGGAATATGCCCCACCCAGCTGTGGGTGGTGACTTTGGTGGGATACTCCTATGGAGGTGTGACCCCACCCATTCAGGGTGGGCCTTGATCAGTGGAGCCATATAAAAATGCTGACTCAAAGAGACTGGAGGGAGTGCAGCTATGAGTGACGTTTTTAAGAGGAGCAAGCTTGCTAGAGAGGAACATCCCGGGAGAAAGCCATTTTGAAACCAGAACTTAGGAGCAGATGCCAGCCACGTGCCTTCCCAGCTAACAGAAGTTTTCCGGACGCCATTGGCCATCCTCCAGTGAAGGTACCCGATTACTGATGTGTTACCTTGGACACTTTATGCCCTTAAGACTGTAACTGTGTAGCTAAATAAACCCCCTTTTTATAAAAGCCAATCCATCTCTGGTGTTTTGCATTCTGCAGCATTAGCAAACTAGAACACTAACCAATACTTTAACGATGGTCAAGACATAGGCAGTCCTGGTACCTGGCCTTATCTGGGCATTTTGTCCTGCCAATGTGACACTAAGATGGATGGAGGAGAACCTAGAACCCTGGGGGCAGGGCAGTGACAAAAGGGTGGTTTTAAGAGAAGGAGTGATGGATATTTCAGGAGAGATATCCTGGGGAAGTCACTTACCTTTCTGAGCCCCAATCTCATCTGGGTGCCAGGGCCCCTGCAAAGCTCCAACCTGACACTGGCCCAGAGCCAGAGAATGGGGCAGGTAAGTGGTACATAGGGTCTTCCCTTTCTTGTGCCTCCCCCCTCCACCCAGCAGCTTCCAAGCCCAGGCAGCTGTAGGTAGCTTGCTGGCTGCTCTGCTTGCATTCAATTGCCTGGTGACTGCTCCCCCCCTCCACCCCCCACCTTTTAGGTGGTTTACTTTCTTTCCCGCTGTCAATCAAAACCGCTGTGAAAGCCCATGCAGCCTGGTAGGCTAAGAACGTGTGTGCTTGGCAGGCCCAGCTTGGGAGGGCTCATGCCACCCGTTCATCCATTCACCTGGGTATGATGGCATCCAACATCTGCTTCCCACATTGTCCATCTCAGCCCCTGCTGCTGTCCAGGAGGAAAAGGCAGCCCAGCCAAGAGTGACAAGAAAGGCAAGAAGGAGAATGAGTGACTCTAAGGAGGGACAGAAAGGGCCTAAAGGGAAAGCACAGGAGCAAGAGTGTGGACATTATAGCAGCCAAGAGAGACCCCACGAAATCCATACCAAAAAGATATCTCTTTGGAGACAGGGTAGAGAGAAGGGAAAGAAGGCCTGAGACTGTGGAAGTTGGAGAGTGAGGAGGGGAGAGACCACTGGAGAGCCAGACACCCAGCCAGAATGCCAAGGGAGACACTGAAAGATTCAGAGGGTGAGAGAGACAGAAACAAGGAAGGAAAAAGAAAGCTCAGGAGTGCGAAGCAGTACAGAAAAGCATGGAAAAACTGCACGGGGTTTGGAAATTCCATTTTTGCTTTGTGCACCCTTGTGCCTTGGCAAGCAGGGCTGCCTCATAAACCTTGAGATTAGCGGCTCTGCTGTCCTGGGCTGGCCGGCACCTAATGGAAGCCACCTGGCCAGCCAAAGGCCCTGGCCTGGCCTGGCCCCAATTCTGGGCCCAAGAGGATCCTTCAGAAGCTACTTCAATTGCAAATATACAGTTGGGGAGCAGTACTGAGGCCAGAGACAGGTTATGGGACACCCTTGTCCCCCATGAACCCAAGTAGTACCTTCTGCAGTCAAGCCTTCCTTGACAGCACCCCCACATCCCCCACCACAATGCACCACAGCTGGGTGTGGCCATTTTATCTTGGTGAAGACAGTTCAGAAGGGCAGAAGGGAGCTCACTGTTCCTGGAGATGTGCAAACAGGGACGGGAACCTGTGGAGGAGACTCAGGGGTCCAAGGAGTCGCTCCCCCTCTCTTGCCTCTAAGTCCCTGTCAGGATTCTGCAACCCCATGAGACTGTGTCAGCAGGGCCAGCCACAGTTGCATGGCCAACTCCAGCAGCAGCCTGCCTCCTCCTTGTGGTCTGGGGTAGAAGCTGCAGCGGTGCTGGCAGGTAGGAGGTATGATTACCCTCATTTCACAAAATGGCTTAAGGGAGGCAGAGAGAGAGGGAGAGAGAGAGAGACAGAGAGAGAGAGAGAGAGAGAGAGAGAGAGAGACAGAGAGCGCTGTTCTGGATCACATGGCAAGTCAGGGACAGGAACCCAGACATTTGTGGGGAGGAATGAGTAAACTGGAATTTGTCTTGGGAAAGGAGGGATTAAGGAAAGGACGGAGAGGGATGGCACAATGCTGGAGAAGGGGAGCTGACTGTTAGGGGGTTAATATATGTGTGCTGGGGGCACTGGGGGTGCCAGGAAGGGCTTCCCTCCCAGAGGCAGAGGGAGCCAATATGGGAGAAGGCCCTGGCAGAAGCTGGCTGGACAGAAGTAGGTCCTAAACCTGGGAGGAGGGGGACCAAGAGATCAGCTGCTCACACAGGACCACAGGAGTACCTGGTGGGGTGGGGAGAACCGGACCCACAGTCTCTTTGTCAGGTGGGCAACAGCCATTCCCTGCACCAGAGCAGTTTGGATTCCAGCTAGCCACAGCCCCCTTACTCTCGGAGAGAGAGAGAAACTGGACTGAGAAAAGGGGGGAGGTTTGGGACTGCTCAGCCTTCCCCTGATGGATGGACATGAACACACATGTGTGTGCATGTGCACATTCAAACATGAGGGTCTAGGCTAGATTCTACACCGACCTGGCTCATCACAGGAAGATGGTTTATAGAAGTGCAGCATTAAACCTGGAAGGAACCAGGGGGGCTGTGACAGATATGGAGGCACTGTAAAGGCCTTTGACAGATGAGGGAAGTGAGGTGAAGCAGGGTACCCAAGGTGGCACTGAAAGTGCAAGAGAACCTGGAGGACCTGGGGCCAAAAGTTGCCTCTCCTTTGAAGATGATTGTATAACAATGTAGCTTACATGGTGTGACTGTGTGATTGTGAAAACCTTGTGGATTGCACTCCCTTTATCTAGTGCATGGATGGATGAGTAGAAAAATGGGGACAAAAACTGAATGAAAAATAGGGTGGGATGGGAGGGATGATTTGGGTGTTCTTTTTTACTTTTATTTTTTATTCTTATTCTGATTCTTTCTGATGTAAGGAAAATGTTCAAAAATAGATTGGGGTGATGAATGCATAACTATATGATCGTACTGTGAACAGTTGATTGTACACCATGGATGATTGTAGGGTATGTGAATATATCTCAATAAAACCAAATTTAATTATTAAAAAAAAAAGTTGCCTCTCTTGTGACCGGAAGGAATGAGGAACTTCAGGACCAAGCAAGAAGTCACTGAGTTGGAAGAAGTTGGACCCAGCAAGATGGTGGAGGGAACTAAAATTACCCACATTAATTGGACATTTCCTATGTGCCAGGCCTGTGCTGTGCAATTCTCAGGACATACATTGTCCGCTTTAAGTCTTACTCAAATAATATGAGGCAGGAATTGTTTACTGATGAGGAAACTGAGGGTCAGAGAGGTGAAGGGACTCACAGCTAGTAACTGGAAGAACCAGGTCTGTCAGAACCCAAGCCCAGTGCTTCAACCCAGTGTTGAACTGGGACTCCCATGGTGGCCAGGAGAAGGAGACAAGTTGGATAGGGGTGGGGGGTGGGGGTTGGGCCAGCTTCCTGATCAGTGCTTCCTTCACTGCAGGGTCCCCCATGCCCCAGCCCATTGGGAAGGATGATCTGGGAACCATCTTCCTGGCAGACTTCTCCTGGAAGTAGAGACCCCAGCCGGCCAAGGTTGCCCACCAGCCTGTGAGGACAGGGAGTTGTCATCTCTTTTCTTCCAGAACAAAGACCTTGGACCTCACTTGCAGCACAGTTGCATCTGGACTCACTGGGGAGACATGGGCATGCAGGGACCTGAACTCTGGGCTGGGCCAGAATCCAGCCTTCTACCTCCGGCTTGGTTGAGTGACATGATACAAGTCCCTTCCTGGCTCTGGGGCCCCAGTGCCCCCATCTGCACAGTGAAGGGTGGGCCTAGGTTGTCTGAAGGCTCTGCCAGCTCTGACAGTCTGGAAATCTATGACATAAGCCCATGGAAAGAGAACTAACAGTCTCTGGCAGGCTGAGCAAAGCACCATATGAGGACAGGTACAGATCTTTCCTTAAATGGGGATCCTCAGAGGAAGTGAGGTCAGGAAGGGTGGGCAGCTGGTGAGTTCAGATGGGCTTTTATTCTTTCCTTCAAACAAAGCAAGCAGGTGTTGAACACCTACTATGTGCTGGGCACTGAGCTGGGTACTGGAGGTGCCACAAGGAGCCCCTCTTCTCAAGGGAATTTTACCTTCCTGCCAGATCAGCTGACTCGCCTTTGGGGAGCAACAGCGTGACAGTGTGTCTGCCAGTCCCCTCTCTCTCTGTCGCTGTCCTTGTGTCTGTGTCTCTTTCTCTCTGTCTCCTTGCCCTCTTTCTTAGACTTTGTCTCTTCCCTTTTCTCTCTGTCCCCTCGCCCTTTATCTATATCTCTGACTGCCCCCTTCTTCCCTGAGTCTCATTGATATGGGACTAGGGGCTGGAGATCTGGGAGGGTGGGAATTACCAGTTGATTTTCCCTACCAGCCTGGGGGAGGACATTTGGAAACTGAGAGGTACTATATCAGATAAGAGATTTGGTCAAGCCCTGAGTTGACAGTCAGCTCCCCAGGGTCCTGGTGGGGTGGGGGTGGGAGTTGCCAGGCAGGGACACCTGTGGGCACATGCCTCAATCAGTGGGACTGGCCCAATGCTAGAACTGACATTCCTCCTTCACCCCCACTTCCCTGCCCCCAGAGAGGCAGGTAGGGCCATAGCAGTGAGGACAGATACCTGGGGAAGGCTGAGGAGCACAGAGTGGGGGGCTGAGACAAAGGAAGGGGTTTTTGCACAAATGCTACCCATCATTTTCATGCCTGGGATTCCAATAGGGATTGGATTTAAGGTGTCCGGGATGAGATGAAGAGGGCCCTGGGAATGAAATCAGATGACTTGTGTTCAAGGCCCCACCTGAGTAACCTCACTGAGGTTTCTCAGTTTCTTTGAGTGTAAAATAGAGCCAATGCCAATCACCCTGAGTGGGAGCTAAATGATCCCAGTTAATCCATGGTGCTTTACAAGTCAAAAGCATTGTCTGATATCTTCCAGAGGGAAAAGGCAGCAAGTCACAGTGGTAGGAAGTGGGGTTGTACTTCAGGAGGGACTTCCTGACCTGGGGATGGTAGAACCAGGGAGGAGAATGTTGTGAGGGTGAGGATTGAGAGAACAGTGTGGTGTGGAGAGGGTCCTTTTTTTTCCACACTGAAGTGAAGAAAGCCTCCACTGTAGCCACTAACTGGCTGTAGAGGGCCTCCAATCCTGAAGACATTTTTGTGTCCTGCCCAGCACATCTTGGTGGCAGTGATAGCATGCGCTTCTGAGTCAGGTCACCTGGGCCTCAACTCTCAGTTTGGTCCCTTCCCAGCTGTGTGGGCTTGGACAAGTCATTTATCCTCAGTGGCCGTCAGTTCCTTCATCTACAATATGGGGGTCATCAGGCCTTTCTCACTGGGTTTACATGACATTGGCAGATGTCGAACACATGAATTTTCAAGTCCCTTAGCTCCCTGGGCCTCAGTTTCCCCACTTTTCAAAGAAGAGGGTATTGGACTAGGAATCTGTCAGGTCCCATTCGGCCCAAACATGCAGAAACAAGCCACGATTATTATTTGTGCTTTCTAATTGTGTCCAGTGAGTCAGTCACCAGCAAGAACTTGACCGCGTGGGTGCTTTATTAGATGCTGGAGAATGGGGAAAGAGGGTGTTACAAGAGCCACTTCAGAGAGAAAGTTGCAAGTCTGCTTTCTCCCGCAGGAGGCCTTGTCACAGCCCAGAGATAGCCCCTGAATATGCCTGGCACAGGGGGCCTGGAGCAGCTCTGTAGACCTCAGTGGGCTGCGTAAGGCTGGAGGCCGATCTGGGGCTGTAGTGGGGCCTGGGGAACTTGTTCCAGCAGCTGAAAGCAAAGCGAGAAGCCCCTCCCGCTCAAGCCGATGTGTTTCCCTTCCTCAGGAAGCAAAGAGAAAGTCTTAAAGGATTTAGACCTCAGGGGGAGAAAGGAGAAGAGAATTAGAACCCAAATCCACATCTGGCCTGACAATATGTCTAACCCTAAGCTCTCTTCCCACCGAGGTATTGGGAGGGGGGAGGCATTTTGGGGGGGAGCAGCAGAGCAGCTGGTTGCTTCCTCAAAGCTCCAAGCTGCCTTTCAGGTGACATCACTGACAACAGAGGCGCCCACGTGGGGCAGGGCTGGCTGCCCCCATCTGGATCCACCCAGAGCCAGGAAGGAGAGAGGATAGGGCTCCTGAAGGAAAGCCGCAGTTCCTGCTTTGGCTCCGCTGGCAACCTCTTAAGGCTTTGTTCTCCTCATCTGTGAAATGGAGCCCACCCTGCTCTGTTGCATGCTGAGTAATATTGTGATTAAGCCTCCCTTGTAGGGAAAAGTGATCAGCAGCTACGCACGCCACCCCCGGGAGTAGTTGGCATTCATGGGCATCACTGACTAAGCCCACCCCTGGAGACCAGCTGTGGGTACAGTCCCTCGGGGCTCCCTCCAGCCATTCAGCGGCATTTCAGACAGACTGATAGAATCAATACTGGCAGGGCCCTGAATCGTCGCTCTCCAGGGGAAGTGACTGTCCCAGGTTCACTCAGTGAGACAGGAGCAATGGTGGGACTTGCCTTTGGGGCCCCTGCCTCCAGTTCTGGCGGGACCCATTCATAGGCCTCTCGTTATCTCCTCAAGAGCACAAGGGAATCAGATGCTCAGAGATAGAGGAGAATTGGCCCCTTTGCGTTGGGCAAGGTGGGGGGAGGGGGGTGTGAGGGATAGTTTCTCTGTCCTTGGATTAAGGTGCTTGCCATCCTGTCCCAGCCTGGGTCTGTACCCCAGCTCCTGAAGCCTCAGGACCCTCCTGACTAGGGTAGCCGGATAAAGTACAGGACATCCAGTTAAATTTGAATTTAAGATAAACAATGAGTACTTTTTCAGTGTAAGTATATCCCAAATCTTGCATGGGACATACTTGCACTAAAAAAAAAAATGGTTGTTTATCTGAAATTCAGATTTTAATTGAGTGTCCTGTGTTTTTATTTGCTAAGTTTGGCAACCCTACTCCTGACAGGCTGCCTTTAAGAACAAGAGGAGATGGCTGCCTTAAGGCTTTGGACCCATGGGACAGGGACTTCCTACTTTCAAATCCCCAGTCCTCAGCTGATCAACTGGAACAGCTTGCTGGCTGCAAGAACATGTTTAATTTGGTCGCTCATTAATTTGCACAGCTCTCTCCCCTCGTTCTCCTGGGCCTGGTGCTGCTCTAATGAGTTGAGGGTGGTAATGAACAGGAATCCCTTCATCTGGAACAGCAAAGGCCCATGGGCACTGGGTGGGCCCTTTCGCCGGCACCTCAGCTGACCTGCCTCAAGATCAGGTCTATGGCATCAAAGGGACCAGAAGAGAGGCCCTGCCTGCCGGGTTGGCCTCTATGGGGGAAGTATGAAGGGGAACTGGTCAGCCAGCCTTGGACCCTTCACTGAGGAATTCTACAAGTGTTGTGGGGAGTAGGTGGCAATGGAGGCTGGTGGGCTGGAGAACAGGCTGCAGACCCAGGCAAGAAGCTGGGAGGCAAGGTCTATGGCCCCAAACAACTCTTCAGATTGAGACTTAGTAAACTCTGCAATAATATTCCAGTGTGCAATAGCAATAGCAGAAGGCTGATTCCAGCACCTGGAGGAAATTCAAGGCCACATTCTCCCACATAAACACTTACCCTAGAAATAAAGGCCTCTGGTCAAATTTGTTTGGAAAGCATGGTAGACTGTGACACACACAAACACATACAACCTAGGTGATTTGCTTATATTTTAGCTTATCAAAGGCTCTGACAAGTCCTGCAGTAAAACAAAGACAAAAACATTTACATTGATTTATCTTGGCATTTCCCATATTTCTTTGACCATAGGATCATCTTCTTCTTCTTCTTCTTTTAAATCACAATGTCTATTGCCCTTCCCCTGCACTAGTACTCTCTGCGACACAGATTGATGTAAGATATTCTGTGGATTGTGTCTCTGCTGGGGGTGGGGTGGGGGGGGGTGGGTAGCCAGGTTCCTCTCATTCCTGGAGGCCAGGCCTGCTGGCTCCCATCACCCTGGCCTGGTGCCCAAGGCCTTGGCTCAGCCCTGTGCCCCTCTCCCTTCTTTCATTTCACATGGACCTTTGTTCTTAGGCTTGCTCTGTCCATCTATGCTCAGTAACACACATGTCTGTGCACATGTTCCTACACAGATCTATGGACAGATCCCAGTGGCATGCTGACCGGTGTGGGATAATTCAGAGAGTCCAAGGATCTCAAAGTTAGAAATGAGAGAGAGAGAGATTGACTGAGATGGATTTCCTTCCCTGGTTCACTTCCTTGGGCACTCTAACTTTTTATTCCACTATTCCAGCCACCAGGGAACATTCTAGAAGTCAGCAAGTGATGAAGTCCACACTGTTCACACTGTCTGCCCGAGCTTATGGGCTGGTTGCTTTTGGGAGTGTGGAGAAAGTTCTCCAAAGTACACTGCTGCCTGGGACCTGTACCTACTGAGTAAAGCAGAGCAGAGAATAGTGAAGGCTGCATTCTGGGCCTGGCAGTGCCAGGCTGAACACTCATTCCACTTCTGGCTGTTCAGGAGGATTCTGGGAATGGTGGTAAGGCCTCTACCAGATGAGTCAGTACAGGGCTGAATGTCAACTCCATGAGGGCGAGCATTGTGTTTGTCTTACAAATTACTGTGTTCTTAGTGCCCTAAAGCAAGGCCTGGCCAGTGTGTGTGTGTGTGTGTGTGTGTGTGTGTACGTGCACACATGTAGCAGATGTTTATGGAGCATTTACCATGTGGCAAGCATTGTCTTAAGAACTTTACATGGAATAACTTATTGAATCCTCACAATCACCCCTCTGAGGTAAATATTATAATTATACTCCTTTTACAGATGTAGACACTGAGGCACTAGGGAGCCAATAACTCACCTAAGGTCACACAGCCAATAAAAATTACAGACAGGATTTGACACAGGCAGCCTGACTCCAGAGCTCACTTTCTTAACCCCTGTTCCATATTTGATGGATCAATGGCTCATTGTTGGAGGAATATATGAATGACTGCATGCATGCATGAATGAATAGAAGAAATATCAAATGATAGTGGCCCATGAGTTCCTGCAGCCCGAAGCTTAGCATCCAGCCCTGCTGGGGCCTCCCTCCAGAAGCCCAGCAGTGTAACACAGGGAGTGCACCCTCCTAGCCACTCACACCAACACCACCCCTTTCCTCCCTCACCTCTTCCCTCCCTCCTTCCCTCATTGCCACATTTTCCTGTCACCTTCCTCCTTCCCCACTGCTCCTCCCCAGCCACTCCACAGCCCACCAGTTCCTTGGCCCACCCACTTGCCAAAGCCTCTGTCTCCTCTTCCTTGCGTGCTTGCATGTGTGCCACAAAACCCACAAACTGTAAAAACAAAGCAGGGAGCCACCTCACCCATGTGCTGCCCCCTTGATATCCACTTCCTGGCAGCTGCGGAGGTGCTGAGTCATCCCTCACAGGCTTGGGTCCTGGAGGCGGAGGCCAGTGGAGAAGCTCTGCCACACAAAGGCCCAGGCCAAGAAGAACGATAAGGCGCTCACACTCAGCAGCCCCTGTGTCCGTGTCTCCAGGGACTAGCTGCTAATATGACTCATAGATAATGACAATACCCACCTCTCACATTGTTATAGCAATCTCTGGTTTACAAAGCTCTTTTGCATCCATTTGTTTAATAAATCCTCATTACAGCATGGTTGGTAAAAGCCTTGGCGTCCTCAATCCTGCTTCTGCTGCTTCCTTGCTGTGGGACACTGGGAAGCTCCCTTATGCTCTCAGCGCCTCAGTTTCTCCATCTTTACAATGAGAATACTAATGACAACAGCTACAGTACAAGGGTTACTGTGAGGACTGAATGAGCCAATCCACATAGAGCACCTGGTGGTGGTGGAGATGTAGATGGGTACCATTTATTGAGTACTTACTATGTGCCAGGTGCTAGTGCTAAATTCTTTTACTCACATGTTCTTTCCAGCATCCCCATGAAGCAGAAGAGAAGACTGAGGCTTAAGAAGAAGTGACCTGCCCAGAGCCACAGAGGAAGTGATAAAGTTGAGATTTGAACCCAGGTCAGTTTGTTACCAAAGCCCAGGCTTTCAAGGGGGAACGGAAAACCCAGAAGATGGCATTTATCTGAGTTTGTAACTCAGGCTGACTCTACTCCACCTCCGGGGCTCTTCTCACAGCCCCTCAAATGCTGCCTTTCTCTCTTGGACGACATAGATACAGTTGTCTCCCATCCCTTCTACCTCCCTAAACAGGAACCTTCCTGTCCTGTCGTTCACTGCCCCATCTATATAGCATGGAAAGGAGGGAGTTTTTTTTTTTTTTTTTTTTTTTCAAAAATAATGAAAGTTTGAAGTTGGGTGCTGAGCAGAGGGACCCTGTTACATGTGTCCCTGGAATACAGGTGCCCAGGCCAGCAGGTACCAGGAATACCTGCCTACCTGCAGATTCTGGTTATACTGGGTCCTTGCTGCCAGCTGTCAGCCCCGTTTGCACCACAGGTGCTTTTCCCATGACATTTGTTGGCATCTGACTCTTAGGAGGTGGACTCCTACTCGCCATTCCTGGCTTCACTACCAGGTGCCCTTGACTGGTGTCACAAAGGCAAGGGAAATTGCTTTGAAAGGGGGAGGCTGTGGTAACCAGAAGAGGAGGAAGACACAAAGTGACCTCCTTGACTCCTCCCCCATCTCATCCCCAAACCCCTTGTTCCTGTGGCTCCAGCTCTTTCTCCTCTCCCCATCTCTTGTCAAACACTCACCCTGCCCGGAGCCAGCATCACTTCTGAACTCCATTGTCTCCCCCAAAAAGCCTGAGCCCAAAAACCCTTGTGCTGCTGCTCCCTCAGGTCTTGACACAGGGGAGAGGAAGGACAGATAGGCTGGGCCATTTTTCTGACCTCTGGACTCTCTCTCCAAGGAGACAGATGGAATCCCTAATAAGCCCCTACTATATAATGGGGGTTAAACATGTGGGCTTTGGTTTCCCCAATTTAAACCTCACAACCCTGCAAGGCAAGTATTATGGTCAACGTTTTACAGAAGAAACAGTGGAGGTTCAGAGAGGTAAAGTGAGTTGCTGAGGGTCCCATGGACAGAAAGTCGGGGAGCTGGGTTTTGAACTCAGGACTCACTCCAGAGCCCATGTTAGGCATGTCCCAGTGTGGGCTGGAAACCCAGCCCACCCTGGCCATGGGGAGTCTTGAGGAATGAGATGCTCCCGACATGAGAATTTGCCTGGGGCCTGAGGTTTTTATTCCTGTAAGTGACCACTTAAAACAAAATTAGTCATTTCTGATGGAAATGTTCGGGAAACATATTCTTCATCTTCCCTGCCTCCTTAGAAAGAGTCTAATCAAGCTCGTTTTTGAAGATCTGGGGATGTCACCATTGATATCACATCTTTATTAGCACTGTGATATGGTGAGCTCCTTGGGGCTGTTTTCCCCTACACTAAATGGCCCCAGATTACTTGTGTCCTTTGAGCTCTGGTACCTGGTTGGAGTTGTTTTCTGTTTTACTAGTTTGGCTGCCTACTCCCCTGCTGTCAGGCTGTCAGCGCTCACTTCTTGACACTTTTAGTGTGCCTGCTCCCAGCAGCCCCTCTGCCCTCCTTCCGATTTACTGCTTCTAATTTGCCTTGGGCCTGTGAACCAGATAACCAAGCTTGTTAGAGTAAACAGGAGAGAAAAACACAACAGACGGTTCTCCTGCAGGTAACACATGTGAGGTGAAGTGTATGCACATGGTGGCAGCCAAGGACCCATGGAGCCATTCACAGTGCTCAGCCCTAAAGCCCACGTCCCCCACGTCTGTGCTGCCAGGTGACTGTTTATCCCGACTTGCAGCAGAAGTGACCTAGACTCTGGGGTGAGGCAGAGTCCAGCCCTTAGCCCCAAACTGACTCTTCTCTCTGACCCTCTTCCTGGCCGAACATTGACACCCAAGATGAGAGGACTGCCAAATCTTGCTGAAAAGAACAGAGTGCTTGAAAGGAGGGTCACCTTTTCCCAGATGTGGAGCAAAGGGCAGGATGGCCTCTGGAGACCTCCAATATCCCTCCGTTTCTTACCCTGTTTCCTAAAGGCCCTGCAGAGTTCTGGACTAAGAAGGCTCCTTCTTTCAGCCTTCTTCTGAGGTCTGCTAGGAGGCAGGAGGGCCTGGAGACTCAGTCCAGGGTCTGTCAGCGGGAACTCTGTGACTGAAGCTCATGCTAGGACTCAGAGCCTGGGCATCCAGGCCTGGTCCCTTGCACTCACCCAGTTAATCCCCACCCACCCCGACTCTGGCAAGAAAGGGGCTGCGCTGCGCTTGGACTGGCTCGCCACCTCAGCAGTCCCAGGACCTGCCTCTCCCGCAGGCCTGCAGGAGGGAGGCACCATTGCTGGAGAAGCCCCGAGGCAGACTTAGGACTTGGGTGGAGTTTGAAACCCCCCAAAGCCATTTTTCAACCTGAAAACTTGAACCAAGCTGATCTGGAATTGTGGCTAGAGGATAAATGTGGACCCCATGGTGTCATTTTATGGTCAGTTTTCAGAGTGTAACTGCACTTTAAGCACTAACGCTGAGTAGCAGGAAAAAACTTCTTAACCGTAAGATCTATTAAGAGTGCAGAGCTGGCTCCCAGGGGCAACGTGGGAATGCACAGACGTGAATCATTGGAAACAGGTCTAGCCCAGGTGCTTGGGAATTGCCCAGCCCAAGCTGGGGCTGCAGCGGGGGAGGGGGTGGAGCTGGAAGGAAGCTAGGGGGCATCCTCCAATCTCCTTGCACAGGGACCTGTGAGCAGGGTGGTCAGGCTTGTTACCCTTGCCCCTTCTAGCAGAAACCCTGAAAAGACAAAAACTGGTGTAGCGGCCAGCCTGGTGGGTGGTGACAAGGTGGGAGGGCCAGCAGGCCACTGAGCTGGACAGGCTCATTGACTCTATTTCCCTGGTTGTTCTGTTCAGTGTCAATTACCAAGCTGGGCAGGCTTTCCAACTGGATATGGCCATCCCCTGGGGACATGGGACAAGAGGCCAGGGAGAGTCTAGGGATTCAGGGGTTAAATGCTTGCTGGAGGGAGCAGAGTCAGGGGTAGGGAGGGTGGCTGGGGTGGGGGCCAAAGAGTAGAGAGATGGAAGGAGGTGGTGATGGAGGAGGCTGGTGATCAAAGATGGACGATGACCTCTAAGGTTCATGCCACCTGTTCTTTGGCTCAAAGGGACACAGAAAGGAGGAGGTTAACTGCCAGACAGGACCTCCAAGAAACTGAAGGTGAGCCTCCTCATCTCAGCGCCACAGTCCACCCACCAAGACACCTGCCAAGATCCATCTGAGAAGATTCAGGGATAGTTGTGGAAGGACCAGAAGTGAGGTTCAGGTCTGTGAGTGAAGACATCTTGGCTGAGCCACAGTTTGTGCTGTGATCTTTGGCAAGTCTCTTGACCTCTCTGAGCTGGAATGCACCCATCTGCATCATGGTGGGGGACAGAGGGGCAGGGAGTAGAAAATTTGAATCTGATAAATTCCTCTAAGCCTTGGAATATAAGGATCTTACCAGCTAGAATATTCCACAATTCCTTGAGCTGGTGCACTCTGGGACAGGATTTCCTGGGGGCTAAAAAAGAAATATAAGAAGAAGAAAAATCACTCACTATGTGCCAGTGAATGTTCTAAATGCTTTCACAAATATTAACTCATTGTATCTTCACAGTAGCTCTCCAATTCCAGTACTATCGTCCCCATTTTGCAGATGAGGAAATCAAGGCACAGAGATAGACTGAAGCACCAAACTAACTCTGAAACCAAAGGCACTCACTCTCCCATCTCTGCTCCATTTCTCTAGATGGGGCAACTCTGTCTCCACTTCCTTCCAGGGCTCTGCTCTCCTTCAGGGCTTCCGCAGCACGGGACTAGGTCTCCCTTGCCATTAGGTCTCCCTTGCCTGAGCCAGGCCTAGCCTCCTTGAGGTGCCCTTCACCTCCCTCTACTGCCTCCCTCCTCTCCTCTCCTCTCCAGGGGAGCTGAGCCAGGGCTCAGGTTTCTCCATTTCCAGTCTGAGGCTCCTGCCTTGGGCTGGTCTCACTGAAGAGACCTAACTGACCTTGTACTTTCCATCCACCCTGGGGCCCTGGGCTGGGAGTGGACACAGGAGGAGTCCTGCACCCCTGCCATGGTGAGGGACTGAGGAGAAGTCAGCCTCCTGCCCTTGACACAGAGAGAGAGAGAGAGAGAGAAAGAGAGAGAGAGAGAGAGCCACCAAGGTCCCACTGGCCAAGCTTTTTTGAGCACATCTGAGGCAGAAGCATTTCTAAGGGTACTGGAGAAGGGGTCAGGGCTAAGGGCTAGGTGAGACCTTATCAGGACATTATACATAAACCGCACCTCAAAATCACAATGGCATACCAATGTTCCGTCACTGGCTGGACTGGTTTCTTCTTCAAGTGCTCTCTTTTGCAATTGGAACCGTAAAATTGCAGCGCGTCATAGTTGTATAGACCCTTAGAAGCCACTGAGGCCTAGTTCCTTCAGTTCCAGATGTGGAGCCTGAGGCCTAGAGAAGGCAAGGAAATGCTCTGAATAACACAGCCAGCCAGCCATGGGGCCAAGTTGGATCCCATGCTTCTGGACTCTTCTGGGCAAGTGCCTTTTCCAGCTCAGCTCCCTTCTAGGTGTCTGGGGCCAGCTGCATACCACCCTCCTTGGGGTGCCCCTGCTTGAGTCCCCACCCCTCCCTACACATACACACACACACACACACTCCAATTGTATGTCCTAGAGAAATAGGCTCTTGGGAGTGAAGTGGGAGGTATGTAGATGATAGGTGGGGGCCAGGATGACAGAGGACATTCTGAAAGATGAGTGTGCCTTGTTTTTTTTCCTGCTTTAGAACCTGACACCCACCCCTCGTGAGCTCCACGTGAAAGGGTAGGGAGAGGCGGAGGGGAAACCCCCAGTCTCGCTGTTTTGGGTCTTTACTGATGCCTGAAGCCCTTGAAGGTCTCCAGCAAAATCCTGGCCCATCCCCTGCATTCTCCGTCGCACCTGTCCCCTTCAGGTATCCGGCACGCCGTCCCACACCATTTTCCAGACTGCCACTGCCCCTCAACAGGCCGAGGAACATGGCCACAAGGGGGCACTAGAGCTCCGTGGCGCCGGTGGGTTCAGAAGCGCGCCTTCTCGCAGGCACGGGGTGGGGGGTGGCGGCAGCAGGAGTTTGCATTCTGCTCCCCCACTGTTGGCACCCTCCCCATTTCCTCTTGGAAGCCTCCCTAATCCTCTTATGCCAGGGGGTCACATCCCTGGGCCCTGGGACGAGGTGTTTCATTTTCAATTCGCCCCCACAGTCCCTGGGGGAGCTCCATGAAACGTGGGGAGGGGAGACTCCTGGGCAAGAGCCCTCTACTCTGCCCCTCTACCGACCCCTTTTCTTTGCTGCTCTCCTCGGCTCGTCACTTCTCTGGGTATCTCTCTCCTACCTGCCCGCCCTCCACCCCCCTCTGTCTGCTTTGTCTTCTCCCTTCCCCTCAGAGCCCTTGTTCCAGTCTCTTCTAGGTCTTTCCACTCTCCTTTCTCCCTTATCAACTTTCAGCTCTTCCTCCTCCCTACTCTCTCCACTCCTCTTCTCTCTTTGTTCTATTCCTTTCTCCCTCTTCTCTTCTCCCCATCTTCTCCCTCCTCCTTCTCCATTCTCCTCTGCTTTCTCTCTCTTTACCCATGTCCCCTGGTTCCACTATGGCCTCTGAGGCTGGAGTGGTCATGATGTTCAGGTGGAGTGGGCCTTGGCCTCTTTCTGTCTCCCTGGAACTGGATAGTGGGGGGACCCATGCTAAACTTCACAGCCAGGATCCCCGACCCCCACTCTTTTGGGCCAAGACAGGAGAGTTAGGTAGGGAACATCGGTCTCTGCTGGAATCTTGGAGTGGAGGAGGCTCTGGGTCAGAAACTCTCT
Organism: Choloepus didactylus; assembly: GCF_015220235.1. NCBI lineage: Eukaryota > Metazoa > Chordata > Mammalia > Pilosa > Megalonychidae > Choloepus > Choloepus didactylus. The sequence continues at coordinate 72,408,993 of NC_051334.1, read as the reverse complement.
TCGATTCACTTAGAAAGTGCACCTTCTCCTGGAGGAAGTGGGAGAGAGCTCTGGATTTCAAAGTAAGAGACCTGCGGCCTGGTCTCAACTCTGGCCCTGACTGGCCATGTGACCTGCAAACAAGTCCCATCCTCTCCTTGGGCTCCAGTTTGCTCTTGAAGATGATGGACAGGTCAATTTCTAAGGACTCCCCCAGCTCTTCTTTTATGGTTTTTCTTTTTCATCGGTGACTGCCAATCTCAGGAGGTCTAAAGCACTCCTCTCAGAATTGCCCTTCGTCCTCCACACCTCCCTTTAAAGTGTGAGGGATTCTTGCTATGGAAGAGAGGGACCCAGGCTTGGGTATGAGCCTTAAAATGTCAACATGCTAATGAATCTGTCTGGCATACTTACTCACTGCCTTGGCAGATGGCGGGTGGGGGTGGGGGAAAGGTTCTGGGCAGCTATTGGGGCATATAATTGTAGAATGTCAGTGCTGGAAGAGGTTTGGGGCAGAGTGAAGTCAAACATAAGTGTTTAGGACCTCCCTAGAGCCACTCCATCCTCCAGCCCTACCCCTAAGATGTAAACCACAGGTCTGTTACCTACCTTCCGCAACTCAGCTTGCAAAAGAACTGAACCACCCCTGGGGTACAAATAAGGAAACTGATGTCCAGAGAGGGGCAGACACCTCACCAAGGACACACAGTCAAGTGGGGGAAAACTAAGACTAGAACCCCAAACTCCAGCCTACTCAGCTGAGGATTGAGGTGAGGAGGCATAGCCTTCCTGGGCAGGCATTGGGGGCCGGTCAGAGGTGGATGGAGTGTGTGGGTGTGTCTGGTGGGCTGGGCTTAAGGTTGGGGTAGGGGGGCGTGAGGGGGAAGTTGCCCTCTCCCCGCTTCTGATTATGGGCACACCCGTCCTAGGAGCAAGGCAGACCTGGAGCCGCCGGCAGTCCTCGCCACAACTGGAGGGCAGCACCCCCACCTGACAGTGTGATTTATCACATTCTCCCTTTCTCCCCTCAGCCCCCAAACTTCCCCCAGACCCCAGAGAGAACCCAGCCTGACTGAGAGGCGATTCACCTGTTTTTGATTTGAGACTCAGGTGGACTTTTCTTTTTTCTCATCAAAGAAGTGGTGAGGGAAAGGCAGGGCCCCCATCCATCACCCCAGCCTCTCAGCAGCCTTGGGGAGGAGAAGCACAGGGAAAGGCCTAGGGATCTCACAGCCTCCTTAACTCCCAAAGGGGACCTCCCCAGACAGCCAGGCAGGGCTTGACTGGTCCAGACATTTAGGTCTTGGCCTCAAATGCTCAGGAGAAACTGCCTGAAGAATGCTCCTTTGATTGGGGTAGCTGGTGGTAGACACCTGAAACTATCAAACTGCAACCCAGAACCCATGAATCTCGAAGACAATTGTATAAAAATGTAGCTTATGAGGGGTGACAATGGGATTGGGAAAGCCATAAGGACCACACTCCACTTTGTCTAGTTTATGGATGGATGAGTAGAAAAATAGGGGAAGGAAACAGACAAAGGTACCCAGTGTTCTTTTTTACTTCAATTGCTCTTTTTCACTCTCATTATTATTCTTGTTATTTTTGTGTGTGTGCTAATGAAGGTGTCAGGGATTGATTTAGGTGATGAATGTGCAACTGTGTAATGGTACTGTGAACAATTGAAAGTACGATTTGTTTTGTATGACTGCATGGTATGTGAATATATCTCAATAAAATGAAGATTTAAAAAAAATGAAATGAAATAAAACTTCAGTGGCTGAGAGATTTCAAATGGAGTTGAGAGGTCACTCTGGTGGACATTCTTATGCACTATACAGATAACACATTTTAGGTTTTAACATATTGGAATAGCTAGCAGAAAATACCTGAAAGTATCAAACTACAACCCAGAACCCATGAATCTTGAAGACAATTGTATAAAAATGTAGCTTATGAGGGGTGACAATGGGAGTGGGAAAGCCATAAGGACCACACTCCCCTTTGTCTAGTTTATGGATGGATGAGTAGAAAAATAGGGGAAGGAAACAAACAAACAAACAAAGGCACCAGTGTTCTTTTTTACTTTAATTGCTCTTTTTCAGTTTAATTACTATTCTGGTTATTTTTGTGTGTGTGGTAATGAGGGTGTTGGGGATTGATTTTGGTGATGAATGTACAACTATGTAGTGGTACTGTGAACAATCGAATGTATGATTTGTTTTGTATGACTGCGTGGTATGTCAGTATATCTCAATAAAATGAAGATTTAAAATTAAAAAAAAAAAAAATGCTCCTTTGGTGCTCTGGATCTCTGGAGGTCCTGCAGGCAATTTTCCTTTTCCCCCCATCCCTGATGCCTGGGGTGGGGCGGTGTTGGGGAGGCAAGGCTGGAAGGAGCTTGGACCCCAAACAAAAGCAAGAATAAAGATGTACCGCCCAGGGAAAGAGGGGGAAGGATGGGGAGAGCAGTCATTTTGCCTTTATCACCTGCTCTGTGCCAGACACTGTTCACTGTGTTGTGTAGCTCACTGAACCCTCCCAACACGGCCCTACTTTCCAGAGGAGGAAACTGAGGCTCAGAGAGGTGAAGTGATGGGCCCAAGGTCAAAAATCATGGGGAGTATCCTCCAGGGAATCTGGAGGCCAGATTCAGTGTGAGAACTGTTGGGCTCTGAAGAGAAGGCAGAAGGAGAAATGTAAGGTCATTGGGTGCTGGACCAGCCAGGACAGAGATGGGCTGTGATGTTGTAGCACCTGGTTGCCACCCCCACCACATGTTCTCCTTTGGGCTTCAGCTCAGGGCCAACACTAGCCTAAATGGAGCCTTTGGACAATTAGGAAAAGGTACCCCTTCTTCTAAGTGGAGCTAGCCCCAGGTCAGGGTACCTACCTCTGTACATGGTTTATGGCAGGGAGCAGAGGCCGAACTTCTTCCCCAATGGTCCCCTGGGCCTGGCAGTCACCTGCTTGGGCTGACCTTTCTGGAGAGTGGGCCTGGCAAATCCTGGTCTGGGAGGGGTAGAGAGGAGCTCAATAGGCTTGGCAGTTGGGTTGATGCACAATCTTCCTCCTCCTTCTCCCCCTCACCAGGAACATTATCATTATCACCCACCATCACCACCATCATCCCAGTCTCCTCATGATACCACAATTACTAATAACAGGGGCTTGGCTGTGGCTCAGTCTGTTTGGAATTTATCCCCTGAAGCAATCCATTTTCTCCCTGCTGGACTCTTTCCTCCTCATTACACCTCTCTTATTTTCCAGCTCATAGAAGCCCATCCCCTGGGGAAATGTGTTCTCGGCAGGGCCAGCTGGGCCATGGTCCCTGAGTGGCCTAGGGAGACCTGAGAGAGGTGGGGCGGGGGCGAGTGGCAGCACAGGGAAGCAGGCTTAGTTGCTGCGTGGCCTTGGGCAAGCTGCTGACCTCTCTGGGCCCATCTCCCCCACATCCGTAATCTGAGGGGGTGGTGGTCAATTCCAACCTGATTTCCTGGGTGATGAAATCTCGGAGTCCAGAAGGCTTGCTCCCATTTAGGCACCAAAATATGAGAATAAAGCACTCCTTAAGTTCCTTCCAAGGGCTTCTGGACAGGCAGACACCAGAGGCAGGCTGGGGTAGCAGAAAGCAAGTCCTGGCTTTGTTGCTTCCTAGCTGTGTGACCTAGGGCAGATTACTTTCTATCCACAAGTCTCAGTTTCTTCATCTGAACAACAGAGCTCTCACCCCTACTCTGGAAGGAAAGGCTGCTGTGTGAGGAGTCAATAAAACAATGCATGTAGCTATCTGTGCCTTGTATAGCAACTCAGACAGGAGGCACTCATTCATTCATTCATTCATTCAAAAAATATTTACTGAGTATCTACTGAAGGAGATAGGATAAAGTAATAAAAGTGTAGGCTCTGGAACCGTTTTGTCTTTTATTACCTTTGTGACCCTGGTCAAGTGACTTAACTTCTCTGTGCTCCAGTTATCCCATTTCTAAAATGGGACACCTATCTCATAGGGCTGTTGGGAGGATTAAGTGAGTTCATCCATGCAAAGTACTTACTGCCCAGCATGGGACATTCAATAAATGTTGGTTCCTTTCCTTTTCACTTTTGTTCTCCTCAATGAGGCGACTAAAGAAGTGTCTCAGATAGCTCATGCTCAATCCAGCCTTGGCTACTTCCCCTCCTCCAACAACTCCAGAAATATTAAACAAATATTCACACAAGCAATGAAGATTCATTGAGTGTCTTGTCTAGATCAAGTTTTGTGCTAGATATTGAGGCTGTAGAGATGAATAAGAGTACTCAATCTGGGGGTGGGAGGGGGATTCTCTCAAGGAGATGAGGGAAGATTTCTCAGAGGACATGGCTATGTGTTGAAAGATAACAAGAATTTTTCCCAGATAACTGTTCTTGGGGCACTCCACATGTTGGCTCATGGTGGGGGTGAGGATTGTTACCTACATTTCACAGATGAGGAAACAGACTTAGAGTGCTTAGAGTGTTAGGGAAGGGGCATGTCCAGGGCCACCAACCTAGAGAATGGCAGAGTTAAGACCCTCTCTACAGTCAGTTCCCCTCCAGTGCCCTGTATGTGCTCTCTTAGTGCTTCTCTGCTGTGTCTGGTCAGCCTGGAGGCTCATTTGTTCTGGAGAGCTCTCTCTCCCTCTCTCTCTCTCTCTCTCCCTCTCTCTCTCTCTCCCTCTCTCTCTCTCTCCCTCTCTCTCTCTCTCTCCCTCTCTCTCTCTCTCTCTCTCTCTCTCTGTGTGTGTGTTTGTGTATGTGGTGGGAAGATGGAGGGGGTGGGGAGAGACCTGAGAGAGTCCAGGCCTGAGGGTCCAGGCACATGTGCAATGAACCTACACCTCTGGGCAGAAGGAAGTACCAAAGCCTACTTTATCCTACATAGGATGACTGAGCTTCCCCCACTGTCGCCCTCTCCCCGCCACACATTCCCAGCAGGCGTGCGTGCACACGCGCACGCACACACACACACACACACACACACCCATCCTTCCCTGCTCCTAAAAATATCAAACCAGTGAAGCTGTGAGAAAAATGAATGTTTGGTAGGAGAGCAAGTGGCCTAGGAGTGGTGTCAGGCTCCGTAAATATTTACCCACTGGATTAGAGCAGAACTTGGAAACATTAGGCAGCTGAAAATTACTGTTTTAATAGCATGGCTGATAAATCCAAACTTGGGGGGTTTGTTTGGAAGTCTCGGCTTCTGGGAATTTCAGTGTATAAACTGCAGGCCTGGGGTGGCTGGGAAAAGAATGAAGGAATGTGGGCTGGTGGGCAGGTCTGCCTGGGGAGAGAAGGAGTCCAGGCCGGAGATGGTGCAGTGCCTCAGAATACAGCCATTCGGATTGTCCAGCATGAATTCATTTCCTCATTCATTCCGCCATTCATCATCCTCTGAAAAAGGGAAGGAGTGGCAAGCAAACATTTATTGGGCACCAATCTTGTGCCATTTCTTTCGGGAGATGCTTTCCCTTTGAGTCCCTCATTTAATATCTACCATTACCTTGGGTGGTTGCAATTATTCTTTCCATTCAACAGAAGTTGAGGAAAATCAAGTCTCAGTGTGAGGAGGTAACTTGCTCAAGGGCACCAGCTGGGAAGAACTAAAACAGGGATATAACCCTGACTCCAATGTCAGGTTTTTCCTCCACTATGCTACCCTCCCAAGTGGGGTGTGAAGCAGATGCTCAATACATTTCTTTGAAATCCAAATCGAGGTGCCAGGAAATATAATGATGAAGGCGACACAGCTCTTCCCTCAGAGAACTCCTGGTCTAGAAGGAATCTAAGACCAGTATCCCGATAATTATAATTCCGGGGAGAAAGTGGTTATGTGGTTAGTGCCTTAAGAAAAGATCAGAGAGGGAAAGCCATATGGACCACACTCTGCTTTGTTCAGTGTATGGATGGATGAGTAGAAAAACGGCGGCCAAAAAAAAAAGGCACCCAGTGTTCTTTTTTACTTTAATTGTTCTCTTTCACTTTAATATTTATTCTTATTATTTTTGTGTGTGTGGTAATGAAAATGTTCAAAAATTAATTTTGGTGATCAATGCACAACTATATAATGGTACTGTGAACAACTGAATGTATGTTTTGTATGACTGCATAGTATGTGAATGTATCTCAATAAAAATGAATTTAAAAAAAAAGAATCAGAAGTGCTGTGGAAGTCTCAAGGAGGGATAAGTTCCTTTCAACTTGGACAGGTGTTGGGGGTGGGGGTGGCAGCAGAGAGGAGGCAGAGGGGCAGGGTCAGAGTGAGGAGGATCAGGAAGGCTTCCAGGAGGAAGTAAAGGGCAGTTGAGCTGGGCCCTCACTGAGGGACAGGATTTGTACATGTGAAAGTAAGAAGGGCAGACTTCCAAGTGGTGGGGTCAGCATGAGTGAAGGCATGGAGGCAGAATATTGCGTTTGTTTGAAACATAACATGAAACTAGAGGGTGAGAAATAAATTCCAGAGGATAGATTGGAGCCATATTGTGTGTGGGGTGTGTGTGTGTTTGTGTGTGTGTGTGTGTGTGTGTGTGTGTGTGTGTGTGTGCGCTTCATGCTACTAAACCATAACCCTTCAGAACTGAGGAAGCCCAGGGTCCCAGGGCTCAGGCCACAGACAGACTCTCCAGTTTTCCTTCTGCCTTTGGGAAAAGGTGACAAAAAACTTCCCCTAAGCAATCTCCACTCCAACCCATCCCCCGTAGGACAAAGCCCTGAGCACCACCCTACCCCAGTACGTGTGTGTGTGTGTGTGTGTGTGTGTGTGTGTGTGTGTGTGTGCAGGCACGCACGTGCCTGCATATGTGTGCTGTTGCACTTCCACAAAGCCTGCTTTCCAGCTGCTTCCAGCTGAGGTCAGCCCCCCATTCCACCCTGAGGACAAGATCCAAGCTCTTTACTGCAAGAGCTCAATTGGTGGCAGGACAGTGAAGCTGCTTTAGGCGTGTGGGCACTCCTGGGTCTGAGGAGGAAAGGTGACCAGAAGATGATCACGAGGAGCAGAGGGGAGGAGAAGGGCTTGGTGACAGTAGGCCTGAATGGGAATCCTGCCTCTGTTGTATGACCTTGGGAAAGTCACTGTACTCCTCTGAGACTCAGTCTCTACATCTGTACTATTGGGATAATGACACCTACCTGAAAGTGTTAGGTGAGGAATCAATGGGATAATGCAAGTGAAGCCCTTAGCATGATGCTTGACGCAACAGTAAGCACTCAGTGAATGCCAACCATCATTATGAATAATGAACCCTTCTGTATCTTGACAAGGATGGGTGGGGTTTTACGTATAAGGGGAAACGCCCAGGTAGCAGAATTAATTCCTGGAATTTCTTCCCTTGGAGACTGTTACAGTGCCCACGAGTTAAGGTACAAGACGGCCAAACGGAATTTAAAAGAGCCTTTATTAGTCAGCTAGCTGGCGGCTACTGCCTGTCACTCCGCGCAGGGAGTTTAGTAAGCAGCAGCAGCTCTACTGGAGAGTGCTTGAGACTTATATAGGCAGAAATCACATCCTGAAAATGCAAGCAAGCTACTTTGACAAAAGCAGAGTTGACGGCTAATTAATGGGTGCTTAAGATCTTTAGCAACCTTGAGAAATTTTCTCAAGGCTGGTGCAATGATTAATTATTGGAACGGTTACGCTTGGCTAATGCATACATCCGCAGGTCTCACTCCCTAAAACGGCACAGTTTCACTCCCTGAAACGGCACAGTTTCACTCCCTTCTTCTCAGGGCTTTAATGTTTACTTTGCAGTCATTACTGGTTGAGGGGGAAGGGGACTCTCTTGTTACAGATTAAGGGGAGGGAACCCACTTCAGAGACTCTGGGTAGGGAAGCCCCTGCACCACTGAGTTAGACATATGATTCAGGGAGTCTACCTCTTTTTCCTGTGCCTGTGGGTTTCCTGGTTGTTCTAAACTGTAAACTTTGCAATTTGTTGAAAAGGAGTAGATTTGAGATTTGGGGATTTGGGGGGTTAGGACTCTGACTTCTGCCTTGGGTCCCAACATCAGGCCCGGCCCTGCATTCCCACACCACCCTTCCTCCTCGCCCTTTCCCAGGTCTTCGGTTTCTCCTCCTGCCAAATGGGAATAAACAGGCTTGCCCTACATTCTGTGGGGTGGGCATGACCGAGGGAATGTCAGCAAAGAGGAGGTGACAGGCAGGGCTGTTTGCAAGGAGCTGGGGGAGGAGGTCCCCCAGCCAGCCCTGGGAAAGGTGTGAGTGAAATGGAAGAAGCTGTTCCTTTGGGCCTCTGTCCTCCCCAGTCCCCAGCAAGAATGGGGGCAGGGAGGGGAAGAGACCCAGAGGGGTTTGAGGCCATCCCCAAATTTGGTAATTAGGCCTCTCCGTGTGGTTCTCCTGCTCCAGAAAATGTTAATTTATTGTGATTTGAAAAATGATCGAGCCAGGGCTGGGGACTCAGCAGCCTGCACAAGGAAGAGAGAAATCTCTTTTTGTTCTGAGGGGAACTGGGCTGCAGCCCCCACCCCCAGCCTGCTCCCTTGCGGGGCCATCCTTCTCCCTGAGTGTCGAATGTCGACAGACTCCTCCCAGGGGCGGCCTGCCTTCCTCAGGGGCTGAACCAGGGCAGGCATTTATCAAAAGCCTTGCAGCTTCTAAGGGAGAGAGGTGTAGGGGGAGGTATGTGAGCCAGCCTGGGTGGGGGTGGGCCCCAGGCTGGGCCTGCCCTGGACTTCAATTCTCGGCAGCCTCTGGGGAACTGTGGGACCTACAGAGGAGGTCCTGAACCTAGGAAGGGAGGCCTGGAGCCCAGCAGATGGCCAGAAGCAGTGCGGGAGCCTCCCCTCCTCTTCCAAGGTCCCGTCAAGCTATGTCTACCTGCCTGGCTGCCCCTCTCACCTCCATTGTTCCGCCAGACAAAAGATGATTATGGAAATACCGCCTGGACCCAGTAGGCAGGTCCAGCCAATCAACAAATCCCCAAAGCTGCTGCTGCCTGGCCCAGGCCCCACTGGGCCTGGCTGGACTAGGCAAGCCAGCTTCTAGGGACCCCCAGTCCTCAATCCACACCCACCACTGGCATGCAGCACCATCTGCTCTGTGGGCAATGCCAGCTCTGATATCCTCGGGCATGGATAGCCATTGCATGGGGCTTCTGCCCTACACAGGGGGTGCTCTGGCATGTTCACTTCTTCCCAATTAGCATGGTTATCCTGGCTGCCAATTCCATGCCACACTCACACCTCCATTCATTCAGCAAGCCCCTGTGGACACTCACTAGGTACTGGGCACTGGGCTAGGTGCTGGGACACAGAGGAGAGCAAGGCACAGGCTCTGCCCCGAAGGAGGTTCTAGAAGGGGAGACAAAGAGAAGAGGGAAAAGTCCCTTAGAAGGATGAGGACAATTCTCTTCATGACCTTCACTGCCCTCTTGCTGTTTCCATCCCCAATGACCTCACTGCCACCTCCTTCTTCTCCTCTTTCACCACTGTCACATCCACCGCCCTCATCTCCACTTCCATCACCCTCACTTCCATTTTCCACCTCCCTGCCTTCCACCTCTGCCACCTTCACCTCACCTTCATTTCCACCTCCCTCACCTCACCACCACCACCACCTCCTCCTCTTCCTGCTTCTCCTTTTCCCATCTCCTTATAGTATTATCATCAGTATCAACCCCAACACTATAATCATATCACTGTCATCCCCATCATCACTATTTCAATTCCTCATCCCTGCCTTCCAGGAATTTATAACCTGAAGCTGACATACCAGCAAGGGCACAACTAGTAAGACCCAAAATAATAAATAAATAAATAAATAAATAAATAAATAAATATACAAACCCCTGCACCAATGTGTAGGAAAGTATTTACACCATAGTCTTCAGTTAAAGCTATTTCTCAGGGGCTTATGGAATCTCTCACATCTGGTCAGAGCTCTGCAGTGAGATTCAGTGTGGTTCTTGGCCTACAAAATTGTTCTTCACCCCGTCTCTCCTTCCCAGTGGACCAGCCTTAGCTTTTCTGGAGGCTGGGAGCCAAGGAGACAAAGAAATCCAGTCCCAGGACTAAAGGTGGAATCTGTCTGCATTTCAGCTGGAAACTGCCAGCACCTAGTTAGTTTGGAATTCTCCACATTCTTTCTGGGTCTCAGCTCAGGTGCCACCCATCTGGGCCAGTAGATAAGAGCTCCAGAAGAAACACCCATTTCTGAAGTCACCGTGCTTTGATGGGGTTCCCAGAGGAGAGTGGAAGATGTCCAGGAAAGCCAAGGTGAGGTTGGAAACTTATCAGCACCAAGAGGGAGAGGCTGCCTCAGGAGCAGCTCAGTCCAGGTCAGCAAGTGAGAACTGAATGGGGATTTTTAAGCGCAAATGCTAAGTCGCCTCCACCTCCATATAGTACCTAACAGTTCGTAAATTACTCCCATGCTTCCCTTCTCTCAGGAACCTCACTGACTACCCTTGGAGGTAGGATGCATGGGGATTCCTTGTTTCCATTTTACAAGTAAGCAAACCAAAGCCCAAAAAGGACACAGCAAACGACAGTGGTGCTGTGGCATGCTCTTTCCCTGCATGCTACTCAAGGATGGCTTCCTTGGGGGAGGGGGCAGTAAAGGAATTCCTAGATCTGTAAGGAGCGACTTGACTGTGACATTGTCTGGGGCTTCCATTTTGACACAGGAAAGGGTGAAAGCCAGGCTGGTCTTGCTGGCCTTCACCAAGTCACACTGTATGCCAAGAACAGAGTCTACAGAACTCATCCAGGCTATCAAAACATTTTCTATTTGCAGAAGGAGCAAAAAAGGGTGTCAGTGGAGGGTTCTCATCCACCAAGTAGCTAAGCTAGGGCAGATTCTCTTCTCCCTGGTGCTATGCCTCCCTTGGGCACAGATCAGTGCCTTGCCACTGAAGAGCCCTCTACAGCTTCAGGGTTCGTCTGCTGGTGCTCTTGGACTTAAATTGCCTTCCTCATTGCTCTCTGTGCTTGCTCACTTCCTGTTAGCTTTCAGTTTGAATTTTAGGGTACACCCTCCACACCTGCTGCAAGGAGATCCGGTCCTCAGCTAATGCTCCAACCAAGTGGTTTTCCAAATGAGATCCGCTGACAGCAGCATCAGCAAACCCTGGGAACTTACTAGAAATGCAAACTCTCATCTCCACCTCAAACCCAGTGAACCAGAAACTCCAGGGTAGGACCCAACAATCTGTGCTTTAAAGAACGCTCCTGGTGATTCTGATGCACACTAGAGTTTGTGAACCAGAGGGCCTGCCTGGGTTCAGATCCTAGCCCTATCATTACTAGTTGTATAGCCTAGGGCTGGTCAGTAAACCTCCATAATTATCAATTTCCTCGTTTGCAAAATGGAAAGAATAGCACCTGGTTGCTGGGAAATAGCATTACTTCTTTTTCCTTTATTAGAGAAGTCATGGGTTTACAGAACATGCATAAAATACAGGATTCCTATATACCACCTTATTACTAACATCTTGCATTGGTGTGGGACATTTGTTACAATAGCACATTTTTATAATTGTACTATTAACTATAGTCCTTGTTCTAACTTAGAGTTTACTGTGTAGTGCAGTTCCATGGATTTAAAAAAATTTTTTTATTCCGTTACCATATATACAACTTAGTAGTTCCCCTTTTAACCACATTTGGATATATATTTCAGTGCTGTTAAGTGCGTTCACAATGTTGTGCTACCATCACCACCATCCATTCCCAAAACATTTCCATCATTCCAAATAAGAACCCCATATATTTTAAGCCTTAACTCCCCATTCCCTTTCCCCACCCTGTGCTCTGGTAACCTATATTCTAGTTTCAGACTCGATGAATTGGCTTATCCTAATAATTTCAAATCAGCAAGATCATACCATATTTATCCTTTTGTATCTGGCTTTTTTCACTCAACATTATGTCTTCAAGATTCATCCATGCTGTTGCATGTATCAGGACTTACTTTTGATTCAATGTAAGGAAAAAAGAGTTGTTGAACAATTAGAACTGAAGCTGCTGGTCCCCAGAGTTATTCAGAAAGAGGACAAGTGACTGTGGTGTGGAGTATATGGCGTGTTTATCCAGCAGTCCCATGTATCTGGAATCAGGGTGCCCACTGTATTTCCCACCTCCTCAGTTGCCCCTGCCAACTCCACCATGTGTCTTGAGTGTCACACACTCAAATCCTCATGCCTTGGACTTGATGCTCCCTCTGCCTGGAATTACTTACCCCAAGCTCCTGTGCCCATGATGACGTCCCTGTGAAGCTTTCTGAATTAGTTAGGAACTGCGCTCAGTGGCAAGGAACTGAAACCATCCCCAAATTCTGGCTTAAACACACAAGGCTTTATACTCTCATTTGCAAGAAGTCTGGACGCAGACAGCTCATGGCTGGCACAGTGGCACCATGAGGTCATCAAGGACCTTGGCTATTTCTGTCTTTCTGCTCTAACATCCTAGCACCAGCTCCATTTTTAAGGTCTCACTAGGTTTCAAGATGGCTGCTGGAGTGCCAGTCATCACCTCACCTTTCTAGACAACAGGAAAGGGCAAGGGCACATATCTTAGCTGAATCAGCTTCCTTTTAAGTACCTCTCCAGAAGTCTCACGTAACATTTCCTTTTCTATTATATAAAGGAGGCTGGGATATGTAGCCTTTTAGCTAGGCATTGCCATTGCATTTAAAGTCACGGCTTTGTTAGTAGGAGAGAAGGGGAGAGTGGGTATTGGATGGTAACCACCAGAGAAGTCTCTGTCACTGCTTCCTTTCTCCTCCAAGGAGCTCTGATCATTAGCTAAGCTCCTCCCAGCACCCAGCACCATGCTCCCCACTCCATTACAGCACTTATCATTCTGCATTGAAATCTAGCCCCTTGCTTCAATAGGACCATCAGGTGGGAGGGAGTCTTCTAGCTGCTGCTTCACTCAGTCTAGTTCAAGAGAAAGGCTTGAGTGGCAATGCTCATGGGTAAGCAGCGAGCATGAGGGCACAGAGCATTGCAAAGAAGGTTGGCTTTAGAGCCAGCCTCGAGTTCAAATTGTGGCCCTGCTCTGCAATGGCTTTGTGACCTCCATCTAATTGTGGGCCAGCCAAGCTGTTTACATTTACCATCCCAGCCTATCCTCTGTGAGGTCAGTGCTATTATTATCTATTTTAGAGGTGAGAAAACTGGAGGTTGAGTAACTTTTCCTAGGTCACCAGTTAATAAGAGGTAGAGTCAGGCTGTCTGAGCCAGAGCCCAAGCTATTGACCATTGAACTGCACAGCCTCTCTATTACCCTTGCCACACCTTGGGTTCCTCATCCATGAAGGGGTATAAACATCCCTGCTTCACGGGCTTATGCCAGGGACTTAATGCCATCATATGTGCAAGTGCCTCCCATTTCACCTGGCACAATAAATGCTCATTCTTTCCTCCTTCAGCTTCTGATGAGGGCCTGGTCTTGACAGGCTTGGACTCCCTTTGGAAGCCAGGGTTGCTGGCTTCCCACTCCTTTCTTCCTGTCCGGGTCACAGGTGCATGAGCACAAGGACCTGCTTGTCTCCAGGGGACTCTGCCTCAGGACAGAGCTTTTGTCACAAATGCCCTCCACTCAGGGAACATCCCCACGCTGTGGTGGAATCTACCTCTAAGAGTCGCCATCCCTGGTGCAGGGATGTGGGCATCCCCAGCTCTGAGAAGTGGTGGGGTCGACTCTTCATTTTAGGACACATGGAGGCCAGAGAGGACTTGTGACCTGTTCCAGGTCACATGGTGGGTCTGTGGTGGGGCAGGGGTTCAAACCAGAAGTGAACAGTGCTCCAGGTTCATCTTTTCCCCTCCCAGGGTCGCCATTTCCTGGGAGCCTCAGATTGCCTGGTCTGAAAAGAACCCTCAGTGGGGGCGTGATAACATTTCTAATATTTCCTGAGCTTTAAGATCTAAATTCAAGATCACCTCCTTCAGGAAGTCAATATCTCCTTTACTTCCACTGGGCCACTCGCTTTCCTGGTCTACCTTTCTGTTATCAAGCCGCTCGCACTGTGATGGGATCGTTTCCCCACTGACTGGGAGCTCTGGGAGGGCAGCGACTGATTCCCATCGAGTTCTGCATTTGCAGGGCCAGCCAAGGGCCTGTCCCACAGGAGGTTCTTGACAAATGCTTGACGAGTGAATGAATGAATGACTGAAGAATCAACGAATGGGTGCTTGAGTAAGCCCTTATCCTCACCTGGGCCCTCAGGGGCTGTGTAACAGCCTCTGGATGGCAGGCTAGAAAACTGCTTTTCCCTGGAGCCACAAAAAAAGCCAAGAGAGAAAAGCGACATCTCGGGAAGGGCAATTCCACATGACGTTAATAGCCAGAGTCCTGTTGCAGGAGAGATGCAAGTGGCCAAACAGGTGTGTGAGCAGATAATACAGTCTTCCTCTCTAACATCCATGTTAGTGAGCAGGGAGCAGGGAGCTGGAAGATTAAAGTGCTGGTGTCTCCTAATGGTGCCAATCAATATTTATTATAACGAGGCAAAGATTGCCATCAGCAAGAGAGAGAGGAGCTGTGTGTGTATATATATATATATAGATATATAGATAGATAGATAGATAGATTAGATAGACAGATATATATATATATATATGTATATATATATATATATATATATATATATATATAAAAGCAAGACATAATTTGTTATTCTTACTTCGATGCAAGGGAAGAAAAATCGTAACAACAATGACAGTAATAATACTAGGCAGCCTTGGAAAAGGACCTTTGCTGATTTCTTGGGCCAAGAAGACAGCTCCTTCAGCCAGAGCCTCAATTAGTCTCCATGTGTCCACCCTGCTGAGGTTTTGATGTTCAACTTTCATCAAGAATATTGAGCATGAAATCCCAACATTATGTGGGCTGTCTGGCGACAGCTGATGAAGAGATGTGTTGGGGACGCTTGCACCTTCTGGGACACTTGCACCTTCAGCGATGCTGGAAGCACAACATGGCCGCTAGAGCTAAGAATAACCTTGAATAGCGTCAGCCTTCTTTACGGAAGTAGTAGTTCGCGCCAAGAGTTCGTGCCTAAACAAGTAGCCGCCCATCTACCATCCACCCCAGCAACAGCTGCCACCAATCCCAGACCACCACCTGTCCCTATTAGCCACCCCCTCTCCCTCCAGGGCATATATACCCTGCCTTTTCAATAAAGCTTTGCAGCTTGATCAGAAACCTGTCTTGCTGTCATTCTTCGTGTCTCTTGTCCCATACCATTCCTCCCTCACAGGTATTGAAGTCTCCGTTGATCGTCCCGCGGGCCGGGACAGAGATGGAGCGTGGAGCAGATAAGTGCCAGGGACGCCTGCCTCCACTGCCCAGGGACAAAGCTCTGGCTTAATTGAGCCCCTGGAACAGTGACAACCCGAGGGAGCAAAGCAGGGTACATCTGGGCCCTCTGCCACCCATCACCATTCAAGGCCTGACCTGGGGACCAGGACTGGGTGGGGAGGGGGTCGGGGGTTGAAGGAGGCTGAAGGCTCCTCATGTTATTGACCCTTGGAAGGAGGAGTGGGGCAGGACATCTTCCTGCCCTGGTGATGGGAATCCTTTCAGTCAGCCGGTACTGCTGCCTCTGGACCAAACCTAATGCTTTTCTAAGCACTGAGGTTTGCAGGGTCCTCAGAGGTCACTGAGTCCTTCTCTGAGGTTTCAGGCCCCACCCCATCTTATCCAGGCCCAGACTTACCAGGACCCAAGGCATTCTTGCCTTAAAATTGTCTCAGAGTGCTTTGCCTGGTGTTTGGCACCAACATGGCCTTCCCCAGGAGCTTGTTAGGAATGCAGAATCTTAGGCCATGCCTTAGACCTACTGAATCCGAATTCTCATTTGAACACGATACCCTGGTGATTTGTCTGCATATTCAAGTTTGAGAACCTCTGCTCTGGCTGAGTGGTTTTCAGCCTTAGCTACACATTTGTATCACCTGGGGAGCCATCGAGGCATTCCAGTGCCCAGGCCACCTCCAGACCCAATACAATTCAAATCTCTAGGTGGGGGGCCCAAGCACAGGTATTTTTAAACAGCTCCCAGGTGATTCAAATGTTCAGCCGAAGTTGACATGTGCTCCATTTCTCTTGTGGACTCATTTCTGTAACAAGCCTCAACAGACTTAGAGAAGGAGGGAAATAGGGAAGCCTTGCACCCTAGAATGTACTTTGATTCTCATGTCAGAAGGGCACTAACTCCCAGCCAGGGTCCTCCGCCCCCAGCTGCACCCACCACCCACCGCCCGGGGTGCTGTCCTGCCTGGTGCAGCTAAAACTCTCAATCATTGTGGCCCTTTTCTGTGCTTCTCTGTTGGAGAACTCTGATTCCTTAAAGGTGGACAGCTCACCTCCATTATTTTCTGACCTCCAGAAAAGCTTCTCTCCTGGCCCACACCTTGGGGGTGTTAAGAGGAGATGGTATAGCCTTATTTCCCTGTGTTGCTCAAGAAAATAACTAGGGCCAAAGGGTGAATATGATAAGGAAGTAAATTATCACATGATTTTCTTAAAGACTTTTCCTCAAAGTCATAGCTGTCTGACAATGGAATGGTCTGCCATGTGAGGTAATGAGCTCTTTGACACTGGAGGGAAGCAAGCATGGGCATCTGGGAGGGAAACTAGAAAGAGCCTATTTCATCCGATGGTAATGGTGCCCTGAGCACCTACAGTATGATTGTATGTCAAATAAAGCTATCTAGTTCAAGGGCTTGTTCCAGAGAATCTTGGAAAATCTTAATTTCTGGAGCAAGTCCACAGGAGAGAAAAACGAAAGACTTGGTTCTAGTCTTCACACTGCCCCTGGCCAACTGGGCTGTGTGACATTAGGCCAGTGTCTTCCCATTTCTGGGCATCAGCCCAAGGGACCAAACTCCATGGGCTTCGGAGGCTCTGCAAGCCAGGCCACTGTTTTGAATACTTGAGTGGGTGTCATTTACGTGGACCAGTCTGTCCTGTGATTATCTGCAGGAATGGCTACATAATGTGGGGGCCCAGCATAAAAGAAAAATGTGGGGCCTCTTCAAAATTTATTAAGAGTTTCAAGACAGTGACAGCAGAGCATTAAACCAGTCATGTGGAATGTGCTGGTCACATGCTCGCAATGCCATCCCTGACTGTGATAAATGCAGGCTGAAGGCGCAGCAAGGTGGAGCTGGGCATCTCATGCCTGGCAGCTCTTAGCTGTATCCCTTGACTGTTTAGTTAAGGGAGTGGGCAGAAAGCCCAGGGAAGCCAGGGGCCTGTTGACGCTGGAGGACTGAATCAAGGGGAAATGATTTGGGAGCTAATCAATACACTCGATTACAGTTCATTAATGTCTAATGAGTCCTCCAACTGCTCAGCCTCCACTGGGGCTGAGCCAGCGCTGTCACCTGTCCCTGCTCCTCAGTGCCATTTGTCCTCCCAGGAGCTGATCCCAGGGGAGAAGAGGGGGACAGGGTGGGGGGGACTTATGGATAGATGGTCGCTGACAGAATACCACAGCGGGAAGGGCCCTCAGGGACCTTCCAGTCCAGCTCCTTCCTGCTACAAGTGAGGAAACTGAGGCCTAAAGAGGGAAAGGGACTTAACCAAGATCAGACAGTGAGTCTGAGGGCTGAAAATGGAATTGGAATTGGGTACCACAAACCAAGTTTCTCTTCCCACTGGCTTTGAGAGCAGAACACTGACGCTTGCATCACAACTCTGCCATACGCTGGCTGAGCTTCCCCATCTCGAAAATACCCATTTTACAGGTTTGTAGTGTGGTTTAAGTGAGATAATAGGTGTCGAAAGTGCTTTGTAAAGTGCAAAGAGCTTTTGAAATGTAAGACATCCACTCATTCATCATTTACTGAGGCCCTGCTGGGGACAGAGATGAATCAGAGGAGTCCCTGACCTCCCAGACGGAGAGTTACCTGCAGAGGGAGAAGAGCTCAGCCTCTTCAGAGGTGAGCAAGGGGAAGACAGGAAAGACTTCATGGAGGAGGTAAGCTTATGAGGGGCAGATGGAAAACCCTAGCGTTTTAAGTTGGGGGATGACAGGGTCATATATTTGACAGAACTTTCGTGGTAGCCCTTTACTGCGTGCCAGACCCTGTTCTCAGTGCCTTACAAATATCAACTCATTTAATCCTCACAACAAACCTATGAAGTTTCCTAGAGAAACTGAAGCCCAGGGAGGTAATGACCTGCTCAAGCCATAAAGCGAGGAAGTGGCAGAACTAGAATTCAAACTCAGAAAGTCTGCCTGTAGTCCAAACTTAGTCGCTAGGCAATGCTGTCTCTGATACAGGATGGCAGTCCCTGTGGGAAGCAGTGATATGGATACGAGTTTGAAGGGGCAGGCCTGAAGTCAGGGAGGCCAGCGAGGAGGCTGGGGCAAGAGGCCAAGTAAGAGATATTGAGGGCCTGACCTCAGGAAGTGGCAATGAAGTGGGGGAAGAGACAACAAATTGGCGATTTGGAGTCAGGCAAATAGACTCGGTGACATATATTTTAGTGCAATTTTATTGAGATATATTCACACACCATACAATCCATCCAAAGTGTACAATCAATGGCTCGTAGTATCATCGCTTGATGATATTTTAACTTGCGCTTCAGATGTGATGAGCTGAAGCTTATTTCTTTGTGGATGCACATGGATGAAGTTGTATTGGTTATAGTCCAAATTTAGAGTTAACCTACACCCTAATTTTCAGGAGTCCAGAGAATCTGTGGCTGTTATCATTTTTATGTGTTTCTGGACTCCTTTTCCTCCTTCTTTGGTTAATATTTCCTACCTGCTTGGGCACAGGGGTGAGCATGTGACCTAAGCCAGCCAATCAGCGTTCTGCCTGAGACTCTCCTTCTTGTAGGTGTTGGGGAGAGCTCTGCTGTAAGAAAAGAGCAAAGCTGTAAGAATGGAAGCACTGCTTCTACCCTTCCCTAGGTACAGTCTTGTGACAGCTGTGCCTCCACCCAGTCCTCCTTATTTTGAGGCCACCTGCTCCACGCAGGGGTCCAAGCCCTTCCAGATACCTGGGAATCCTCCTTCAGGGTACCCCCTCCTTCACCCACATCCAATTTTGGGGGGGAGTGGGGGCAGGGCTTTCTCCACTGATTTCAGTGCAGACACACAAATAAATTCATTTTTTCAAAAGCGACAAAAATCAAGCAAAATTACATACATTATTTACTTACAACTAGACTTTATACTTAATGTTCTTTTGTGATCCTTTTATCTGGTCAGGATATATATATATATATTTATATATATATATTTATATATATATGTAAAACTATCTAATACTTTTATTCCATTATATGGGTATGTGAGCATATCATAATTTAAAATTAAAACATTTATTAGAGATCTAGTGGGCTTACAGAAAAATCATGCATAAAAATATGGGGTTCCCATATACCACCCTATTATTAACATCTTGCAATGGTGTGGAACATTGGTTACAATTGATGAAAGCACATTTTTATAATTGTACTGTTAACTGTAGTCCGTGGTTTGACACAGGGTTCACGGTTTATGTTTGCAGTTCCAGGGATGTTTGTTTTTAAATTTTATTCTAGTACCATATATACCATTGAACATTTCCCCTTTTAACCACATTTGGATATACATTTCAGTGTTCACAATGTTGTGCTACCATCACCATCATCCACCACATCCAATTTTTCACTGAGTCTCCTAGAGTCTACTTTCTCAATATCACTTGAACCCTCTGCTCCTTCTTTCCTTCCCTGCTCTGTCAGCAGGAGTGCGGACCCTGGCTTCTACCTGGTGACATTCACTGATAATGTTTTAGTGTATTTCCTTTTCCTTCTAGTCTTTTTTTAAAAGATAATTGAGGTCATGCTGTCCTACAGTTTTGTGTTCTTCTTTTGCACTTCACTATCTCTCAGAGGCATCTTTCTATATTATCAGAAATGCTTTGGAAACCCAAATTTTTAGTGGTTGCCCAACCACCTGGCTGGATGTCCAATGCATTTAGGACCTGAATATCTCCAAACTCTCCAGCCTTCCATGGTCTCTCATTATCCAAATTGCCCTAGTCAGAGAGCCCTCCTGAGTACCCGCAGGAAGCCTAGAACCTTCCCTGAGTTTACGATACTTCTGCTCCAGGGACAACTACTCTGAGCCCCTCCCCTGGTTCCCCTCTGGTGCCCTCATCCCTGCTTCTTCCTCCAGGCTGCTGAGGTGGGTTCTGGGCCCTTTTGTACATGTGTGAATAATGGCCTCAGCCTTAATTCCCCAACAGACCTGGGCTGTCATATCTTACAAACTCTCCCGATGGCTTGAAGATACCACAGAGTAGCATTGCCCCAATTTCCATTCATTGCAAAAACACCTTCACGACTTGCTGTATTCCTAGTCCACCTGTCCTCTAGGTGTCTTTAAACCAACACTTTAAACCAACACTTTTTGGTTGTTGTTGTTTAAACTTGAGCTTCATCCTAAGCAAGGGTTATGCCGATTTCCCCTCCACGTACCCCCTAAAATCCTCCCAGGTACAGAGCTTCTCTTGGGGCAACACTGGCCTAAAGGGATTACAACTGAGAGCAGCCACATTGCTGGGACAACCTCTGCCCTTTCCCAGGGCTAGCGGCTGGCAGTCATGGTCTTTAATCCCCAGACTGCTGCCGCATTGCTGGGACCCTAACCTCCTCAAACCCAAGCCTCTTTTTTTTCTATCCTTTCTATCCGCCAGCCAGGGCTGTCATCTTCCCCTCTCCACGCCCCCTCCTTCCGCCCCACCTGTCCCCATGCTGTGTCACAGCCCAGCTAAAGGAAGCTGAAAATCATTTAACATCACAAGAGATTTGGCAGAGATGCTGCCCTGCCCACACAGAAGACAGCCTTTTACACCATTAAACAGAATGCTTAACATTGCGTACAGCATCTGCTTCTGGAGTCGGGGCTTTCCCCAAGAACAATGAATAGGTACTTGAGGTACATCTGCTTGACCAATTGGCCTCACCCGCAAGGTCTGGAGCCAAACAAAGGCACTGTCTGCCCCCAGGACAAATTTCAGCTTCTCCCCTCCAAGACCAGGACAACACACCACCAGCTGCAGTTAAAAAAAAAAAAAGAAGAAAAGAAAAAGAAAAAGAAACAGTAGCTTTGTATCCTACTTCCAGCCTTCAAAGATTCAAAAGTATTAAGATCCAGTCTCAGAGGCCACAGTCACCCAGTTTTCAACACTTCTGCCATATAATTCCGTGATTTGCCTTCATAACTAACTCCTGGGGTGGGCGGCAGTTGGGGCATAAATCTCTGCTCCCGTCCACAGTGATTTCTTTAGGACAGATTGCTAGAAGTGGTATTTCTGGGTTGCACAATGTGCACTTTGACTAAGTGTCACCTATCTCTTGTCAAACTGCCCTTCTGAAAGGCTAATGTGATTTGCCAACGTCCCTATCCCTCCCTCAGCAGCATCAAATGTGATCATTTTGAATCCCTGCTAATTTGATAGGCCAAATATGGTGTCTCATTGTTGCTTTTTTTTGTATTCCTTTGCGTTCTAGAGTGGCTGAACATCTTTTCATATGTTTATTGGCCATTATTTTGTGAATTGCCTGTTCTTTGGGGCCTTGTTTGCTTCATCTCCTGCCTCCTCCAAAGCCCAGGGCTAGCCATGAATTAAACACACCATACATTATTTTTAATTAATCTTCCTTAAACACTGCTCTGATCATGTTACTCCCCTACTTACAAAACCTCTGATGGATCATTATTGCCTAAAGGATTAAGTCCAAATTCTTTTGCCTGGCTTGCAAGGCCTTGTCACAGCCTGGCTCCAACCTACCTCATCTCCCACCCCCGTCCCACTCTCCCACTCCCAGCCACTCTCTGCCTTAGCTACTGTGAATACCTGATGCTTCCCATCTCCATGCTTTTTCCCCTGTCACTCCTTTTCCTCCTTATGTATCCTTGAATTATAAACATACAATTAAAGCATCACTTTCTCTGCAGGGATTTGCCTCTGCTCTACCCCATCACAGCCCAGGTTTGGGTGTCTACTTCATTCTCTTCCTCTTTGGACTGTGAGCACTTCAGGGGGGCAGGGAGCAGTTCCCTTTCCTCTCTGTAACCTCAAAACCCAAAGGTGGGGGTGAGGAGGTGAGGGGGGAGGTAGGGCTAGGGGAGAGGGAAACTACCACACAGTGATCAGGCACCTCTCTTGGGATAGGTGCTGTGCTGAATGTCACACACACACACACACACACACACACACACACACACACACACACACGTAATGGAAGTCAAAAATAGTTTCCACACAAACTGACTGTAGTCACTTCTGTCATTCAAGATTGGGGGGGGGGGTGAGGATAATTCACATGGGGATGTGGGCGTGATCAATCTCTCTACTGCCACCTTCCCCACACTGCAGAGAGAAAAGGTGAGAAAAGGAGGTGGCCCATTGTTGAGTAGAGCCTGTTAATGAGTTTGGGGAGGCACAAAGGCAGTCTAGGAACTATGCTGGGGCAGGGGCTGGAGAAAGTCGAATTACTCAGCATAATAAAGTGGGAGGGAAGGTTTTTGTCAGGATACCTTTTGGTGTTGCCAGGGAGTAGCAAGGGCTGGGGAGTGGGGGTAGAGAGTGGGCCAAGCAGGCTAGAGCTTACCTAGATGTTGAAAATCATTCAGACTTTTTAAAGAAGAAGGGTGTCGAAAATTTGTTTTATACTTGCCCATGATTCTATGACGTAAGTCCCTCCTCCATCCTTAGCCAGCCTTCAGTCAACCTGCTTCACATGTACACGTGCACTCACGCACACGCCCCCCCCTTTTGGGAGGGTTCTTTGTGAATCCCATGCTGGAGTGACAACGTGAGGTCTGGAGACAGCACGTGCAGGGCAGAGGGACAATCTATAAACCAAACCTCTTCAGGGAAACAGGGGATTTGAGCCAGAGGGCCCTGGTAGAAGAGGACTGTCTGCCGGGATCTGGTTGGGAGGGGTGTACTCTTTCCACCAGTGACCTGATATTTGAGTACTATCACCTGAATCTCAAAGATTCAGAGAAAGAGGTTGAGATAGGGTGCCCCATACCTCTCCCCTAATGCCCCCAACAGCTCCATGTGGTGGGCGTTCTAGTCATCGTACAGATTCTCAAATGAAGACCAGCGTGGTGAAGTGGGTGGCCCAGAGCTCACCCATCTGGGAAGTGGCGGTCCGGGGTGCTAGTCTGGTGCTAGTTTCTCTGTACCTTGTTGTTGGCATCCCACATGGCGCCTGACACAGAGTCAGTATACGATAGGTTTGTTGATCGGATTCAGTCTGTTGCAACAGACATTTCCCTAAGCATCTATTGTGGTCCTGAGCATATGGACTAGATGTTGAGGGGTACAGCAATGGAAGCTGGAGGGTGCAGATGGGGGAGGCTACAGAAGCTATGAAATGTAATTCCTGCCCTGTGTGAGCTTGTAGATCAACAGGCAAAATGTGAACATATGAACAGAGAGCAAACAACCCCAAGCAGCAATGATGGTAACAGCTAATGTTTACTGAATGTTTACCATATGGCAGGTGCTGTTCTAAGGGCTTTCCATTGGTATCCCATTTAATCCTTATATAATAACCCCATGAGAAAGAAACCAGGTCACAGAGAAGGTAAAATCTGGCCTGAGGTCACACAGCTAAGTAGCTAAGCAAGTATTCAAATCCAGGCAGTGTAATTCCAGTTCCACACTCCTCTAATCTTGGACCTCAGGGCCCTCCCCTGAGAGTCCTAGTTGGGTGCCAGGAACATAATATCGAAGGTCAAAGGTCAAAGGAAATTGGAATGGAGTGAGGTGGACCGGGAGGGCTTGGCCAGCTTGGTGGGACCTCAGCTGGGCCTTGGAGACTGAGGAGGCTTAGGACAGGAGGGGAGGAGAGAGCACCCTAAGCTGGGGATGGGTGTGAAGAGAGACCGGATATTGTAAGACCAGAGCTGATGGATGGCACTCAGTCCACAGGTATGCTTTGTGTGGCCTGGTACAAAAATCTTACAAACAGTTGCATTATTTGCCAATATTGAAAAGCCTAGATCTTTCATCTTAAAGTTTTGGATTTGGGGCTTCTCTTGTTAAATTGAAAGGTCTGGCAATACTGGGCCCTCATTCCTGCCTGGACACAATTGGCGGGAGTTGAACAGCGGGTCGCCCTTTAACTGAGGTGCACCCTCTCCAGTTCTCTACACTCTCCACCACTCTACTGTATAGTCCCAATTCAGCTCACTTCACTCACTTACCTTCCTTACCCAGCCCCTGTAAGCAAGTGAGTTTATGAGCTCCAGGTAGACCGTGAATGTTGAGAGAACAATGAGGGGACCTAGTGCCTGGCACACAGCAGGTGCTCAATAAATGTTAAATGGTACTAAACCAGGTGGAGAGGAGGATTTCCTGCAGGAGTAATGGGGAAAATATTAGAAAGGTAAGTTGGAGCCTTACTGAGAAGTGTATGGGAATCCATCTATTTTATGGTATGTTGTAGCCAAAAACATATTCTAAATGCATACAAAATTTTGTATGCTATGTTGAAGAACTGAGACTTTATCAAAAGGCAATGGGGAGCCAAGTAGAAATGTTGAGAAGGCAGGAGCTTCACCGGTGAGGCAGTGATGGTCTAGGTAAGAGATGAGGTCTCTCACCAAAGGCAGGGACAGTGAAGATGGAGGTGGAGGGAATTTCCAGGGTTGCAGGAGACACAACCAGGGAAGATTCAACAGTTTGTGGAGGGTGATGGGTTGGATGTGGGAGGGGAGAGCAAGGATGAGAAGGATTTGGGATGACCAAATTCACTGGACTGAGAGAATAGTGGTCCCAAGAGCAGAAATTGGAGGAGATGGCTGGCAGAAGGGATGGGGCGGGTGGGGACAGTGAATTTAGATTAGACATGTTGAATTTGAGGTGCTAGTGAGAATTCTAGGTGAAGAAGTCCATAGAGGAGATAGTTGCAGATATGGGATGTCCATACACCAGATAGTTGAGGATGTGGGATAAGAGATTGAAAAAGACGGTGAGGCTGGAAATGAATTCTGAGGAGGCATAAGACAGGAGCACTGGGCCAAGGACAAAACTTCAGGGGAGAAGTCCATGATAAGTGGGCAAACAGAAGAGAAGTAAGCAGAGAAGTAGATGTGTGTGTGTGCGTGCACATTGTGTGTGTGTGTGTGTGTGTGTGTGTGTGTAGGTGCATAGCCAGAGAGGTCAATGTAGAATTAGGACAACGAGGCTTTGTGGAAGCCAAGGAAGGAGTTTCAAGAGGGTGCTTGCGTCCAGCAGGGCCAGATGCCTAGAAGATGAGGATGGAGCAGCATCCCCATCCAGCCTCACGGTGGGGAGGTGATTCCTTTTCATCTCCTCAACCCTCTTAAAAGCCAGCTGTCCATCCTGGGTAGGAAAGGAGGGTCATGAGGTCTGGGGATGTGCTCTGAAGTCTTTGATGGCAGAAGGTAGCAACTTTCAGGGGTCACACAGCTCTGGCCCGTGAAGGGTGACTGGTGGTGCCCAGGATCCTGGGACTTCTCTCAAAGCAGGTAAGAGGGAGAGGTTGAGAGGTACTGGAAACAGCCTCTGCTGGCCCTAGCCCAGTGGTTCTAAGACCTGCCTCCCCAGGACAATAAACTGGGGAGCTTTTGAAAAATATATGAACGTCTACACCCCACCCTAGACCACTGAAGTCAGAATCCCTAATGTGCAGCCAGGGTTGAGAAGCAGTGAGGTAGGTGGTCACCAGGATGACATTTGGCTCCAGCAATTGGCAGCGTAGTTAGGAAGAGGTGGGGGAAGCCCCATTGGTGCCACATACACTCTCCATCTGCTTAGTCTATTTATAGCTATTTATTACTGAGTTATATATGCCTATTTGGGACTACATATCACAGAAACGGTGCATGCATTTAAATATGTTTTTGGCTACTCATGTAACATAAAATAGATGGATTCCCATATACTTCTGACCTCAGGGTTTCCATCAACCCTGAGGTTGAGTCAACTCACACAGATTCCCAAAGCACATCTTCTTTACTCCTACAAGTAGCTGCCTGAGTTTTGAATCCTGCATGTGATATTGCCACTGGATATGTGTTTTTGGTGTGAAATATTTCTTGCAATTTTACAAGATGCAAGAAAAAAATTTATAGTGAAGTCCTGTATGTCCATCCCCAGCTTCGACAAATCTTAGCATAATTCCACCTTTGCTTCACAAATCTTTTAGGAATAAAACTACCCAGCTAGCAATCAGGGATCTTATGTAATCCCTCTCCTGTCCTGTTCCTCCCTCCCTTTCCAGAGGTAACTGCTCCCCTGAATTTAGCATTTCATTCCTGTACATGCTTTTACTGCATAGTATTATTAGCCCCATTTTAGAGATGAGGAAGCTGAGGCTCAGGGAAGTGAAGGGACTTGCCCAAAGTCACACAAAAAGTATGCAGTAGAGCTCAGACAAGGTACTAGGCAGTCACCTCCCAGCATGCTGGCCCCTCCATGCCCCTACCTGGGGACCTTCCACCCCATCATTCTGTCAATACCTCCTTTACAGGCAGGGCCAGGCCAGGCCAGGCCCAGCACAGCCAGGCCCAAGCAGAAATTATGGCTTTCTCCTCACATCGCCTGGTTCCTGCCCTAACAGGCCACGCTCCCTTCAGACCCCTGCCAACCCCACCTCTGTTTCCTCTCTGGGCCACTGCCCAGCCCAGCTCTAGCCTCCCACCCCCACCCCCCACCAAGCCCCAAGCAAAGGGCCTGTCTGTGCAGCCGATTTCCACGCTAGGCCCCTGGGGGCTAGGCTGGGGCAGGGGGCCTGCCACTGTATTCTTGGGTCCTCCTGGCTTGATTAGCATGCTGCCTGGAGCAGCGGGCTAGAGGTGGTAGATAGGTGCCGAGACACTCTCCCTGGGCCCCAAACCACCGCCTGCCTTCATTCCACCCCCCACCTTCTCCTCGCCAACAACAGAGAAGGCCTGTGTGCAGTGGGAAGGAAGGCAGTGTCCCGACACCTCTGTGTTGAGGAATTGGGTGGGGGAGGGCATGCAACACATGCATAAACACAGGGAAATAATTGCTCGCCTTACATGTGAAGGAAGGGGAGGGGGCTGGGGAGGAAATGGCTATTTACTAAGCACCTACTTACATGCTGCCTCATGTTATTCTATCTAATTCTCACAGCCACCCTCAGCAGGAGAGAGAACGGTTCCCTCAGTACAGAGGAGGAAACTGAGACTAGGAGAGGCAGAGTTGGTGGCCCAAGACACACGGTTGATAAGGGGTAAAATCTAATTCGAATCCAGGTCCATCTGTCTGCAATGTTAATGCCTTTCCGAGGCACCAGCCTGACTCCACAAACTTCCCTCTTCCCTGTTCGCCTCTTTCTCCAAGAAGTCCTCTCTAGTGGAGGAATGGACAGTTTGGATAGACAGAGGTGGAAGAAAGTGAAAGGGGCAATAGGCATAATCTCAGGTGTGTTCCAGACCTCCTCTGTCTCTACAGGACCATTTCCCACTCCAGGGATTTCAGCTTGAAAGATTCCCTCTTCCCCTCCCAATCCTACCTCAGGCCCTGCTCCATCCAGGGACCCTCACCTTAGGGCCTTTCCTCCCTTAGTCCACAGTGGCCCGCTGAGGCCCATGTGGCAATAGGTTGCAAGGACTGGGGGGCCAGCCCAGGGTGCTTGGAGGCATGAATGCATAGCCGTATATGCCATAACATAGCTACCATTTACAGAGACCTTAAAATGCTAGGCACTGGGTGAAGAACTTTGCACACACAAACGTTTTTGCCTCCTCATGACAATGCTATGCTGTAGATCCTCTTATTTCTCCATTTGGAGACCAGGGAATGGAAGCATATGCAACACGCCATAGGTCCACTAGAAAGCTGGGCTCCAGAGGCCACGCTCTGACCTCCATTGGAAGCCAGGGAGGTGGTAGTAGCCCCAGGAAAGGGATTTGGGGATGGCAGTGACCATGAGAGAGAGCTCCAGCAGCCTCTTGTCTCCTGTGGGCAGCTTTCCCGGCTTTGGGATGGGATGCCTGCTGTGACCGGCCGACCCTCTCCAGAGGCACTGCCACCCCATTCCCTGGGGACCAGGGCTGTTCAGAGCCACCTGCAGTGGGTCCTTCTTGAGGAGCCAAGGCTGTGGGATGAGAGGCAGCTCAGGCCCCGGGCCCCTGACCAACAAGGGCAGAGCCTATGGGAGGCCTCATGCACAGTAAGTTCCCAGTGGTTGGACCGTAGCTCAGAGGCTCCACCCCTATACCCCCTCTCCATATCTGGGCCCGAGGCCTCCAGGCTCTTAGAGAAAAATTGCTAAAATCAAATTGCAATTGACAGAGGCAATTATCTGCCTATTAGAAAATGTCCCCTGAGCCAGGCCTATGCCGTGAGCTGCCTGGGCCTGACTGAGCAGCTGGGCCCAAGGGAAGCCCCAGAGCAGAGCAGCATCCAGGGGTCAGGGGAAGGCAGGCAGCAGCCTAGGCCTTGTGAGGGTGGAGGGTGGGGGGTGGGGCGGGGATTCCGAAAGGCCCTAAAGAGTGGGGGGCAATGGGAGAATGGGTCTGTGGGATTTCCCAGAGAGTGAACCCCAGCACCTGCCTGGCCTGAACACTGGCCGGGACATTGCAGAGCCTCCTTTCCCTGCCTCCCTGTGACCCCTCCTCTCCATTAGGCCTTTCTGGAGGGCAGACCTGGGGCAGTCCGTTTGTGTGTGTGTGTGTGTGTGTGTGTGTGTGTGTGTGTGTGTGTGTGTTTGTGTGTGTGTGTTTGTGTGTCAGAACAAAGGAAAAAAAAATCACGCAATGACCCTCCACGGAGCAATGATAACATTTTCACTTGAAAATTACCAGAGAACAGATTGTCTTATGCAAATCATATGCAAATCACACTCTGGTTGTCCTCTCCAAGCCCTACCCAGAGTTTTGCCAGCTCTTTCCCTGACTGAGGATGAAGAAGGAGAGGACATCAGGGTTTGTGGGGTGGGAGGTGGGCATCCTGCCTGGAACCAGGGGCTGGATAAAGTGACCTCTCAGGTGTCTATGGCATTTGTTTGAATCTACAGAAACCTCATTGCCTCCTGGCTGGACTGCACTTAGACCCCAAGTTCACTGGGGACTTCTCTGCTACTAAGGATGGTCTGCATCACTGGGGTCTTCCATTCTGCAGAAGATATTTGAGGTAGGTTGGGTGGAATAGAAGGAGGAGCACTGGACTGAGTCTCAGGAAACTAGCTGAGGGCTCTCATTTCTCTCTCTCCAGTCTAGACCTCATTGCTGGGCTCCAAATGCAGCCATTCTAGACATGGAGGTCCTACAACTCAACCTGCCTCACATCTGCTCTCCCTTTGTGTTTCTGCCTCAGAGACCGGCACCCTCATCCGCCCAAGTTGCCCAAGCCACAAGCCTGGGAATTGTCTTTGGACCACCCTCACCCCACCCCAATCCTCTGCATTGAAGCTACCCCATCCAATCTGCCACCTACAAGAGCAGAAATTTCTCCACTCTTCTCTGTCCCCAGGGCCACAGCTTTAGTATATCACATCTTCCCTGACCTATTCCAAAGGTCTTCTGTCTGGGCTTCTACTTCCAAGCCAGCCCCAACAGATCTGTCCTCTACCCTGCTGCTCAGGTGGTCTTTCTACAAAACTGACCGTGCTTATAACCCCTCGGTGGCTCCCCATGTCCACCAAATCAAGTCCAGACCCTTTGGGCTGGCATGTGAGACTGTTAGGGCACAAGCTTCAGGTTTACCTCCCACAGTGTCTTCCCCACATCCTCTATGCCCCCAGCATATGCCGTCTCTCACCATCCAGCAAACATGCCACATTCTGCCATGCCTTCCCAACCTCCACAAGCTGCTCTGACTACTGAAACGTCTTCCCTTTTTCCCTCCCCATCCCCCAATGACATTGTATTCATTCTTCAAGAAACTCTTTGTCTGGGAGACATTCGCCGCCTGCCAGCATCCTCCCCCAACATGCGCAAGCTCACACACACACACGTGCACGCGCCTGCATGGAAGCACGAACACACACACACATCTTCCAGCTGTCGTTGGGTTTTTCCTTCCTCAGTTCTCCCCCAGCATTTCTCTGTAACAGATAGTCATTCATATTTGTACCCCCAGCATCTAACAGATGATGAAGGAAGGAAGGAAGGAAGGAAGAAATATGAGTTAGTGATTTGATTCCTGGCTCTGCGATGGATAAGATTCCTTATTTGTAAACTCATGCCTACCTCAGGAGAGACTCCTGGAGAGAAGGCATGGGAAGTCATGTAGTGCAGCACTTGGGTTACAGTAGATGCTCAAGAAATCCCAGGTGAACCTGAATTGAGAATTGGCTTCAAGGACATGTCTCAGTCAGCATGGCCCAATGACTATGGCCTCTATGGTCCTCACTCTGGGATCAACTTTGAGCCCTGGATCCAGCCACCATCCCTAAGAACTGGCTAGAGGCCTGCTGCCAGGACAGAGGTATTTGTCCTAGAGGAAGGCCTGTCACAATTCCTTAGACCCCACTGACACTCAGGGGAGGTCATGCCTGAAACTTTTGTCCCTCAGATGGCCAAAAGCCCTGTGAGTAGAGAAGCCTGTCAAAGTGGGAAGAGGCAAGAACTCAGGAATCCAATCCTAAGTCTGCCAATAGACACCTACATCAATGTCCTCCAGAGAGGACTAAATTTCTGAATCCTGAATATGGGGACAAGCATACATTGATGCAATTACAGGATCATTGTAAGAATCGAATGAAATGCTGTATGTAGTTTAACTAGCACAGTGCTTAGCACACACATATAATGACTCACATTTAATGAGCACTTACTGTGTGTATAACATTACGTGCTTCACATGCATTTGCCCATTTAATTCTCACACAACCCAGTGAAATAAGTACTGCTATTATTACATCTACTCGATAGACATGAAAGCTAAGGCACAGAGAGATAAAGCTATTTGCTCCTGGTTGCACAGCTTAAAAGTGACAGAGCTAGATTATTTTTTATATAACAGCTTTATTGAGATATAATTCACATTCGGTACAATTTACCCATTTAAAGTGTACAGCTCAATAGCTTTTTTGTATATTCACAGAGAATAGCTAGATTTTGAACTCAGCTCTGATTCCAGATCCTTCTTGCTTAATCTCTATAAAGGATAATGCTAACAGTCTTTGCAAATGAGTTCCCTTTTCCTCAGGCCTTGATTCACCTCTGCACCCCCAACTGACACCCCAAACTTCCTCTGACATGGCTTCTCCTCTTTCTGCCTTTTTAGGATACAGATGCTAGTCTGTGGCCTTGCAGTAGGACCCTGAGGCAGAGGGATGGAGGAGATGACCTTTGGTGGTGGGCTCTGCTGCTTGCTGGGTTTCTGGTTCTGGGTGGACCTCTGGGTCTATCCTGCCAGCTCTCCAATGCCCATCCCAGCATCCACTTCAGTTCATCTAAGTTGAGCCAGCTGAGCTGTTTTCTGTGTCCAGCTCTGTGTTCTGCTGGTGAAGATTAGGAAGGATGCAGAGAGGAAGCCAACTGGCTCTCTCCCTCCAGGATCTTACACACAGTTTAATGGGAGAGAGAGAAGCAGGTATCAGCAAAGGATTATGGGCCTTCCAAACAGGGAGTGAGACCACTGGGTAGAGCAAGGATTCAAGGAGAGCTTCACAGGGGAGGTGGCCTTGAAAGTACACTTGGAGGACTGGTAGAATTTAGACCCACACTGTCCAATAGAAATATAATGCAAGCCACGAGAGTGAGCCATGTGTGTAATTTTGAGTTTTCTAGTAGCCACATTTAAAAAAAAGTAAAAAGAAACTGGTGAAGTTAAATTTAATAATATGCTTTCTTTAACCCCATATATTGAAAATATTACCATTTCAACATGTAGTCAATATAGAAAAATTATGGATACTGTGCATTATTTCTTCATACTGATTTTTCAAATTCTGGTGTGCCTTTTACACTGAAAGCACATCTCAGTTTGGACTAATCACAATTTAAGTGCACAATTGCTACATGTAGCCACGTGGCTACCCTATTGGACAGTGCAGGTATAGTCATTCAGAGACGGTGAGCATGGAGAGGAAGGGCAATTTAGGCTGAGGGAACAGCATGGACAAGTGAGATCTGTCATCAACTATGTTTTATTTGCTTGCTTTAATAAAAATTACAGCAAAAATTAAATATTAGTACTAAAGCTTATAGTTTTCAATAGTTTGAACTCACTGTTCAAACTTCTAAACGTAGAAGATGCGAATAGGCTAACATATACAGAAAATACATTTATAAATTCTCTCTGTCTTTTTATATAATCGGTATCATATTATAGCCACTGTTCTGCATTTTGCTTTTTCACCAAATACTACGTCTTAGAGATTGTTCTATCGGTACATAAAGTATTCTTCATTCGTTTTTAGTGTGCACAGTATTCTATCATACTGGCAGTTACTTAACCAATCCCCAAGTGATGGACACTTAGGTTATTCCCAACCATTTGCTAGTACAAACAATGCTGCAGTAATAACTTTGTGTGTCTTTCATTTCTCACATGGGCATGTATAGCTGTAGGATAATTTCCCAGAAGTAGAATTTGCAGGTCCGACTTGTCAGCAGTGGGTTCTGAGCAGAGGCATGATATGTTTGGAGCTGTCCTTGGAAAGATCCCTCTGGCAGTGGTGTGGGAAGATATTGGTGGGGATAAGACAGGAGTCAGGGAGCTTATGCTCAGTGGAGCACATGACAGCTCTGGTTTACCCCTCCCCATCTCCCCGCCACCAGCATCCCATTTAGAGCTGCCCCCATTCCTCAAGGCAGCCTCAGTGCCAGTTCTGAGCTGATTGTCTGAGGTGCTTGGTTGGGCCTCTTACCCAGACAGCAGCCGTTCCCCTGCCCACTCCTCCTTGGGTTTCTAGGTCAACAAGAATTTACTGGATAAACTCTCCAGAACTCAGGGCACTTTCAAAGGCAAGTCCAGTGCTCTCCTTTCTGCTGTGAGAATGTATGGCTGGTGGGTGCCAGGGGCAGGACTGGGGGGTGGGGGTAGGGGACATCTTAGCCCTTAGTGCCACTGAGGTCTCTCTTCCCATCTGAGCTGCTTTGGGAAATCCCAGAGAGGTTAAGTGAGTCCCCTGGAGGCTCCCGGCAAATTAG
Source organism: Choloepus didactylus (assembly GCF_015220235.1). NCBI lineage: Eukaryota > Metazoa > Chordata > Mammalia > Pilosa > Megalonychidae > Choloepus > Choloepus didactylus. The sequence goes on along the minus strand of NC_051334.1, from coordinate 72,375,905 downwards.
AATGTGAATGAGGGTCTCCTCACCCTCCAAATGGCCTGGGTTCTAACAGACCCCCAGCCCCTTTTCCCACCCAGCAGCCCGAGTCTCCATTTCTGCTGTGAGCCTTCCCTCCAGACATTTCTTCCCTTTGTCTTGAGCCTCAGGGAGAACCACTTAGTGAGCAGGGTCTCCACTCTGGGCCAAGCAGCTCCCACTTCCTGCCTGACCCTGAGTGTGTCTCTTCGGCCGAGTCTGCTGGCCGGCTCCCTGCTACACCCCAGCTTTGGGTTCTGAGCCTTCTCCACACCCCTCCCCATCTCCGTCTGCCCCATCAGCACCCTTAATGATTCCCAGCTGATCCCAGCCACAACCTCTCCCTGAGGCCCTGGCACCGACAGCAGGCCCTTCTCTGTTGGACTCCTCTGAGGGTTAACTCCTGACTGACTGAGCCCCTGGGAGCCAAGAAGCAGCCAGAATAGGAAATCCTAAGAAAAAGAGAGACAATGTCTGATAGAGCAATTAGACTTCTCTGAATGTAGTTGGGTCTGCCCCTGACCCCCTTCCCTGAGGCTAACAGTCTGGACAAGAGCCCTAAGGAAGGGTCTCCAACTGGCAAACATCCTTCCCTGCTTGCTCACTGTGATACCTTGGGCAGGCCAGCTTCATGTCCAATCCTGATGCTTCTTGCTGCAGTGTTCAGCCCTCTTCCTTTTATTCTGGATAATTGGGGGGACGGGTTGTAAAGACTCTGCCGGGGTTCAAAGCCCACCTTTGAGATGCATGCTGGCTCACCCTGGATGAGACATTTTATCTCTCTGTACCTCTGTTTTTCTAATCTGTGAAATGGGGATAATAGTAGTATCTATCTCATAGTGTTGCTAAATTAGTTACTAATTATCTAAATTAGTTCCCATGAACTGTTTACAACAGTGCCAGGCACAGAATACTTAATGCTAGCTGTCGGCATGTTACGGTTGTGGAGAATAACTAGAAGCTCAGTGAGGGCACGGACCATGTCTTTCTGACCTTTGTACTCCCAAACCCCAGCATAGTTCCAGGTACATAGTAGCTGCTCAGTATATGTTCAGTAAACAATGGAGTAACGTCTAAACAGACAAGACTGTCAATGCTTCATGCCCCATCACATCCAGGGGACCTGGGTGTTCCCATCTGGACCTGAAAGACTGACTGAAGCACATAGACATGTACCAGGAGCAGCTTCCGTTCTGAGACGCTGAGCCTACTCTGACCTTTCCTAGGCCTGCCAGTCCCCACACCAGTGGCTCCCGGGGCAATCCAGAAGGGCCCACAGGAACTCTGCTTAAGAAGTTCCTTAGAAATCACTCGACATGCCCAGTGGCTCACATAGGCCACCTCCTGGGTAGTAGCTAGGCTGGGCTGGCAGAAGTCAAGGTCACAAAACACGGAGTATAGATGCAGGGGGCAAAGAGTGGACCCAGAGGCAGACTGACTTGGATTTGAATCCCAACTGCCACTTACTCACTGGCCGTAGATCCAGGGCCTCATCCTTCCAAGCCTCAGTTTCCAAACGTGTGACATGGGCACAATAACCCCTCCTCTCAGAGCTTGGCGAGGGTTCAATGAGGAAGCCATATAAAGCATGCGGTGTACTGCTTGGCACAAAACTTGTGCCAAGGCAGTCACTGGCAGTTTCTGCCCTGACTTAGGGCCCCTGGAAGGGGGGTGCACTGGCTGGTGTGGGGAAGGCCTGTGTGGGGTCTATTGGATCTACCCCTTCTGCCCATAGGAGTTCCCAGATGGTGGTTCTGAGCAAGGTCCATGCCAAGGGGCTTAGCTGGAGCCCCCATCCACCCATCCCCTACACTCTAGAATGGCAGGGTTCTGGGTCTCCTGCCACAGCCGACTATGTAAATAAACCAGGCTTTTGCTGGCTGGGAGCGAGACTGCCCTAAGTGACATTTCAAATTAGTTCTGCTATATTGGGCTTGAGCTCTGAAGGGCCTGGGCATTTTTCCTCCCTAGCTCATCCCTTTCTCTGTGTGGTGAGAGCTCTTAAAGCACACCCAGTGTGGGCAGAGGGCCAGGGTGAGGTGGGGGGAGGCCCTCTGAGGCAACCTGCTGAAGCATTCACCAGCCCTCGGGGCCACAGCCTCCTTTCCCAGAGAGGTCAGGAGCCCTGAGCCCAGGGTGCACACCTCCTCCCCTCCAAACCAGCCCTCTGCGGCTGCCATGGCAACCCAGCCTCCTTGCACAGGGCTCACACACCAGCTGGCAGGAATGCTGAGTGGAAGGAGAGCTGCATCATTGGCTGAGGAGAGGCAGGGGGGAGGCTGGGTACTGGGAGGGGGCACGCGAGAGGTGGGCCAGCTGCGGGCCTGGCAGAGCTGAAAGGCAGATGTGCTAGCCACATGGCCTGCCCGGATCAGGTTGGGGCTGGGATCATGCCAGGAGATGAGACTATGGCAGGCAAAAAGAGTCAGGATCGCAGGCACAGGCAGTGCCACTGTCTTCCTGGCAAGGCCTCTTCTATTCTCCTGCAGGGCCCAGGGGAAAGGGCACTGGATTCAAGGCCTTTCTTTCTGGGCAAGTCGCCTTACCCGACTTGGCCTCCATTTTTTCAGGCATGAGGTCTGAGAGGATGGAAAAAACTCAGGCTGTATAGCTGGTTAGAAATGAGGTATGGTCTTGGCTCTCACACTGATGCCATTAGGCAGCTCCGGGCCTCAGTTTCCTCCTCTATAAGGTTGGAGTAATAACAGCATCCACTTCATAAGCTCGCTAAGGACAAACAAGAAGACAATACATGTAAAGCCTGTAACACAGAGCTGTGCGCTGAATAGGAGCTCAAGAAGGAGGAGATTATTGTTATTGTTACTACTGTTATTATTATTTGATTCTAAGTGACGGTTTCTGTACCTGGTCTCCCATAAGAGTGGGAGACCCTGGAGGGCAGGGACCAGGACTTATTCCTCTTCCCATTCTTAAAGCTCCAGGCTCAGGCCTGGCCCAGAGCAGGTGCTGGGGCAGGAGTATGATGAATTTGTACCAGGAACACCTTGAACTAAATGGTTTCAAAAGTCCCTTGCAGCTTGGGCATTCTGTACTTGTAATTCAATGAGCTCCAGGGAAGGGCTGCCCCTAGAGCATGTGGGCCCTGGGCAAAAAAAAAGAGGCCTCCTCTGTATAAATACTTTGAATCACCCCAAATCAGCATGTCAGCACTATTCTGGCAGCCAAATCTCTGCCATGATCCATGAAAAAAAGCACTGCCTGGCTGAACAGGAGTGATCTGTTTGTCCTGGAATGGGTACAACCTCAAGGCCCCAGGAAGATGCCACAGATGTGAGTCCTGGAGTTCCTCAGGGCATCTTGTTGACCCTTTGCATGGAGTCGATGGTCAGAAAGTGGCCCAAATGGGACAAACAGGGACTGGGCACACATGGGTCCATGTTTGGGCTCAGAACACTCCACCTGGAAGGCACTGCTGCTTCAGCACCAGAGGTAGAACTGGAAAATTTCAAGGAAGGTGCTCCAAAGCACAGGGCCCCTTGAGGCTTGGGGCTGGGCAGGGGCCTTACTTACATGGGGCCAAATAGTGTGCTGCTCCAAGGTGATAGTCGCTGAGGCGAACAAATTTGAGCTCTGGCCAAGGGAGCCTTAGCGACCCCATGCTGTTGATTGCCCATGCCTGGAATTCTAATTTTGTCTGCATCCCTGATGCCCCATTGGCCCAGCAAACTGGCATGGGACTGCTGGTCCAAGTAGCGCTGAATGAAAGATCCCATGGCTGGCTAAGGGGAAGTTTGGCAGGGTGTGGGGGAGCAGTGAGACCAGGACATCAGGCAGAAGAGGAGGGGCTGCTGGCACACCAGCTCTGATTTCATGCAGATCTATGGCTCAGTGGCCCACAAACTGACACTGGGGCAAACCATCCTGCACCCTCTGAAGGACTGGGGGAGGTTTCCCTGAGGAATGCTGCTGCCTTGGAAAATGAACCAAGAAGGGCATGTTGGTGAGGGTTTCCCAGGTGTCAAAATCATAGCCAGCCACCTAGGGCCACCCAGGGCCCAGGAAAGATGAAAAAAGCTACTCTCCATGGCAGTTGCCATGTAGGCCCTGGGAACCTGGCAGAAGTGAGGGAGAAAGGACTAGGGAAAAAGCTTAAAGTTGGATGGTGGATGGTAGGAGCCAAGTTTCTCACTGTTGGAGTGGGAGTTTACAGATAAGCAAGGGGGAAGGCTAGAATGATCCATGTGGTACTCAATTAAAGCTGAGTATGAACTCATTGAGCTTAATAGAGGTACAGATAGTTACCCATAGAAATATATACAGATATGTGTTGTGATGGTTAAGTTCATGCGTCAACTTGGCTAAGTTACGGTGTCCAGTTGTTTGGTCCAGCAAGTGCCGGCCTGATAGTTACTATGAGGATATTTCATGGATTTAAGTCATGAGTCTTAATCATATCTGTGACTGCTTACAACTACCATCAACAAAGGAGATTGCCTTCAACAAAAAGAGAAGCCTCATCCAATCAGTTGAAGTCCTTAAAGGGAGAATTGATGATTGCAGCAGTAAGAAAGAAGAATTTCCATCTCTACTTCAGCCCTCTTCTCCTGGGGAATTCATTGAAACCTTCACTGGAGTTCCCAGCTTGCAGTCCTCTCTATGGAATTCAGACTTGCATTTCTCCATGGTTGCCTGAGCCAATTCCTATAAAAAAAATCTCATAATATTTACATTATATATCTGTATATAATACATACACACACACACATACACACACACACACACACACACACACACACACAGTGGTTAGCATACACACATATATCTCAGCTCTGTTAGCTGAGAGGGACCAGTAGCAATGAGCACATCTTGGTTTCTAATACCATTCTCCAATAAAAGGAACCAGGACTCCTTGGAGATACGGCTGAGTCTAAGACTAGGGTAGGAAATTTAGAAGATGAGCCTGGAGCATTTTGTAGTGCCGGAAAGTAAGAAAGTGCTAAACAAACGAACAAACAAAATGATGCTGGGGTTATGTCAAAGGGATATGGGAGCCAACTGAAAGAGCTCGTAATGGCTAAAGCTAGAACCATTTGAGCAACAGCATAAATAACTTAGTATTGAATTAAAACTGGAAGTTTAAAATGAATATCCAAGAGTCCATACTGATATAAATAATTGAATCAATAAACAGAGGAAGAGGAGGCACATTTCCCATGAAAAATTCCCAATACTTTATATATTCTGCTCTCCAGGAGCAGGAGCATAACTGGTTAGGTGTGGGCTGCTCAAAGTGACTTCCTTCCAAAAAGCACAATATGGAAAGGGGGGAAAAAGTAACTTTAAAGAGGAGAGGCCTGACAGACATTACCTCAGCCAGGTCAACATCAACAGCGATAAGTCATGTTGACAGCATGTACCCTTGAGATGATGTGATGACAATGGCACTTTACCTCTGTGACTGTCCTCCCCCAAACCCCTAACAACAGTCTAATCATGAGAAACACATTAGACAAATCACACGAATCTGAGGGGCATTCTGCAATTCTGCTTCTCAAGACTGTCAAGGTAATAGAAAACTAGTAAAATCTGAGAAACTGTCACAGCCCAGAGGACCCATGGGAGACATGATGACTAAAGGTAATGTACTAGAATAGAAAATGGACATCAGGTAAAAGCTAAGGAAATCTGACTTTAATGAATACTAATGGAATACTGGTTCATTAATTGTAACAAATGCATCATACTAATGTAAGACGTCAATAATAGGAGAAACTGTATTATTTCTGCAGCAATTCTATAAATTTGAAACTGTTCTAAAATAAAGTTTATTGTTAAAAAAGTATGAAATCTGGAGTTTGAATTCCATTTCTGCCCCTCCTGACTGCATGACTTCAAGGAATTTAATTACCCTTTATGAGTATGTTTTCACATCTGTAAAATGGGAGAAGTAAATCTCCCCCTAGGCTTCCAGAACAATCAGAGGAGGTGATTAATACAATGTACCTGCACATAATAGACATTCAATATATGTTTATTTTCTTCCCCTCTTCCTCTCTCATGTAGATGAGACCACTGAGGCTCAGAGAGTCAGAGGGGCCTGCCACAGTTCATACAACTAGGCGAGGTTAAGTTTTATCTAAGGCATGTTGCCCAGTGGTGAAGCTTGGCTACAATGGGACCTGTTGGGATGTGGGTGGGGAAAAGTAGCCGGCTGCATGGTAGCCCCAGTGCTGCTGAGAAGCAGCCACTTCTTCTCAGAAACTGTAAACAGTATTACAACATAGTGGTTAGGTGTATGGGATTTAGAGGAAGTCCTCCTAGGTTTGACTCTGAACACTACTACTTTCCAGCTGTGTGAGTTGGGCAAGTTGTTCCTCTTCTCTGAACCTTAGTTTCCTCATTTGTAAAATGGACACTGACAACAGTAGCTACATTTTAGCACTGTTATTGCAAAGGCTAAATTAGGTAATCTGTGTAAAATGTTTAGACGATACATAATGGGTGCTCAGTAAATCCTAGCTATCATTAGCTGCAGAATGTAGGCCTTGGGTTCAATCATCTCTAAAGGCCCCTTCCAAGTCTTCTATTGTGGTGGACTGGGTGAAACAGGTGTCAGGAATTGTTTCTTTGAAATTACCTAAGACTCTGCCCATAAAATAATAAATATTTGTTAGTATATCAGTCAACAAATAGGACCTTTGAATCCTGAAGCTTGAAGGAAACTTCAAAATCATCAACATCTTTGTAGATGGGGGAACTGAGGTCCAGAAAGGGAAAGGGACTGGCCTGAGGTCATGCCACGAGTCAGTGGCTGAGCTGGGCCAGATTGCGGAGCTCCTGTTACCCTGTTCTAGACTCCTGCCACTCCACTAGGCTGCTACTGTGAGTCTTTACTGAACCCCTCTACAGCTCCCAATCCTGTGCTAGGCACCATGGGAGAATAGAAGAAAAAATACATGAACCATATCTTGGCTTTTACATTTTGAAAAGTAAACTGAAAGGGGCAAGATTACCATGTTCACCTGGAGAATAAGATAAAAATCAGCATATGGAAATGCTGGCAGCACTGGATGGTCTTGCATGGCTTTCTTGGGAGCCAGTGCTTGATCTGGACCTTCGAGATTGGCAGGTTTGATGAAGCCAGAGAACACGGGGCAGGCACTTTGACAGGGTTGGATAGGCAGTGGTCAGCAGGGCAGAGGTAGCGGTAGAGTGCTGGTTAATCAGTTCCTCAGGGGTGGGGTGAGCAGAGTCCCAATTCGTAGTGTTTGCCAATTTCCATGGTCTAAATACTTCTACCATGGACACTTTCAAGCGGCCAACAGTTGGAAAAACCTGCTTGCAAAATTCCTGAGTACTTAACAATTGGCTCTCAACTCCAGCACACTACCACCTTCGAGTAGTAAATGGGTTTGTTTCCAGAGCAGTAGGAACTAGACTGTGTCGGGGCAGGGTATTGGCAGGCATTAGCTGGCTAAGGTTGGGCTGGCTCAGGGAGCAGCTGGATGCCAGCCAGAAGGTCACATGTAGATGCAACTACTAGCTATTGAGCTCTGCTCTTTGCTGGGCTCTGGGCCAGGCATTTACTATGCATTTGCTCATTTAATCCCCACAACAGCCTTAAGAAGTGTTCATTCATTTGTTCCTCCAACCATCTGTCCATCTATCTGTCTATCTAACAAGTTATTGACATCTGTGCACACACTCTTCTAGGCATCGTAGTGATCAAAATAAAGTCAAGACCTCATGGGGCTTACATTTGAGAGGGACGAAACAGGCACTAAACCCTTTTTTTAAAAACAAAAATAATTGCCAATGGTGTTCTTTGGCAGGAAGCAAAAAGAGTACTGAGATGGAGAATGAAGAGGGGACTGCTATTGAAGATAAGGTGGCCAGGGAAGGTGTCTCTGCAGAGATGATCTTAAGAATAAGAAGGAGTCAGCAATGCAAATGGCTAGGTACAGAGCATTGAGGTGGAGGGAACAGCATATGCAAAGCCCTTGAGGTAGAAATGAGATGAATTTACCCAAGTAACATTAGGGAGGCCAGCGTGGTAGAGCTTGGTGAGCGAAAGAGTGTGGCCTGAGATGAGGTCAGAGAGGTGGACAGGGACCAGATAGGCAAGCCTTGTGGACCACAGTGAGGAATTTGAAGGACTTAGAGCAGGAATATCACATGAGGTGTCTCATGTTTAACCCGCTTATTCTGGACACAGTGGAATGAATGGATTACAGGAACAACACAGGGAAGCCAGTTATGAGGTTGTGTGCTCAGGACAGAACTATGGTGCTAGGTCCAGAATGGTGGCAGAAGAGACACAGAGTGGTAAGTGGACATGTCCAAGATTATACAGCTAGTAAATGGCAGAACCTGGATTCAAATCCGAGCTCCATAGTTCAGTCTCCTTCCTGTGTCCCAAGCAGTCTCACTGAAACAAATCCAAATATGCTGACTCAGGGCCTCCAAACCTAGGCAAGACTTCTAAGTAGAGAAGCGACAAGATGGAAGAGAGGTATATCTCTTTATATACAGTTTGCACTTAAATGACTTGCTATTCAAATGTTCAAAGACCTTCCCTGAAAGGTGAGGTCCTTGAGGGCAGGGGCCTGAGGCATCCAGGATTTCCAGCCAAGAGCCTTTATCTTCAGGTGGTTTCCTGAATTTAAAAATAACCTACTGTCTCAAGTACTGTGCCAGCTCTGACCATGCCTAGGGTGGTCCAACATAGAAAACCTCTTGGTTGAGTACTCCTAAGCTGCACCACAGCCAAAGGAAGATACTGCCTATCTAAGTCTCTCTCTGGGGAGCATGACTGCCCATGAGCCTGCCACCTGGAGGGGCAGCAAAGGCCAGAGACAGTAGCCCTGGCCTCAGAATCAGATCCAGGCCCACATCCTCCACTACTCCGTGTTGTGTGTTCAGACAAGTAGCTTAACTTCTACACGTCTTCATTTCCCCATCTGTGAAATGGGGCAATGAATGGTTCCTACTTCAGGAGGTGCTTGTGAGGATTAAATGAGATCATGCAGAGAACTTGCTGGTGACAGAAGAGGTATCCCTGAGCTTGAGGTTCCTGGAGAGTCCCAAGCTCACCCGTGGGAGAGGTGAGGACCTGAGAGAGGTGAGTAAGGAAGCACCTTTCCCTCCTCTTCCCTAGCTGTCTTCCACTCCCCACCCCACCCCCCATCTTACCCCCAATTGGTCTCTGCCTTTAGTACCTGGGAGTTGCCTAATTAGCACTAATTATCTTCTCCTGCAATAAAACCCTGATGGTGGAAAGGCCCTGTAGCTCAGACCTCTGACAGTAAATATGTTAAGTAGATATTTATTTATCCCTTTATTAAGCAAACCAATTATCATGTAATATCTGAAAAGCTGATTTTCAGGCCTGGGTGCTGAGCACGTGCTGTCAAGAGTCGAAGTCCCCACTTGGGGGTTCTTCAGTGTCTTGTCTTCCCAGGGCTCCCAGAGAAGCCGGGTCACACAATGGCAGGATAGGAAGAGCCACTGGAAACAACTGAACAGATAAGAGACTGAGGTGAAGAAAAGGACTAGGGGCTTGCCCAAGGTCACAAAGCAGATTGCAAATGACAGCCTGAGAAGGTAGAGGCTCTTAAGGAGCCCTCTGAGGGGTACCCACGCTGTGCAATGGGGAGTCACAAGAAAATGAGATCACCTTTAGCTTAGGAGAGGGTGGATGGTCAGGAAAAGATTCATGAGGGAGGCAGAGTTTGTGCTTTGTTGAGAGGGCATGGGGTAGGAAAGGGCCTCCCAGGAAGCAGGAACCATGTGTGCAGGGGCACAGAAATAGGAAAGTATGCTGCACGTTTGGTTGGTCTGGTTGGTATCTGGGGAATGCCAGGGCAGTAGAGTGGGCAAGAAGATCTCAAAGAGAGTTGGCTGGGGGCAGATGCTGAGGACTCTAAATGGCCGCTGGCAGAGTCTAGCATGTGATCACAGGATTGGAAGGTAGGAGGCTTGCAGAGGACAACCCAGTTGTAAAGCTGGGCTCTACTCTGGGGAGGGAGGATGCGGTCTGATCCACAGACAGAGAAGGCAGGGTGGTGGGACCTCAGACAGAGAAGGAGCAAGTCTGGGGGAAGAAGGTGTTCATTTAAGAAACACTTCTTGAATCCCTGCTATGTGTCAGGACCCTGCCCTCGGGATGCTCACAGATGAATTAGGGCGGTGAATGTGTTAAAGAAGGAGTTGCCATCTAGTTCAATAAGAGCTGGGATGGAAGAGAGGTCCAGATGTAGGAAGAGAGAGAGCACCTCTGCTTGCTGTCCTCAGAAATAAATAGCTTCTCAAAGGGGTTGGCAGAAGCCCAGGGAATTGACCAGGGCTCAAGATGTTGTAATTATCTACCATCTGCTCAGCACTTTTTGATGTACACATCACCTCCCATACAGTACATAGGTTATTTAATCCTTCCAGTAACTCTGTGGTGCAGAGAGAATTAGCGCTGTTTTATAGATGATAGAAACCGAGGTTGAGCAGCAAAGCAAGAGAGGACACAATAGAGTTGGAAAAAAAAGGGCTTTGGAATCTGTCAGATCTGAGTTACAGTCCTAACTCTATTACTTACTAGCCAGGTGACAGTGAGTTAAGAGACTTCACCTCTTCGAGACTCAGTTTTCCTACACATAACATGGGGATAATTAGTTCCTACGTTTTATTCATTCCACAAGTAAAAATTGATGACATAGTAAATGCCCCACAAATATTAGCCCTTAACTGACTTGCCCAAACTCCTTCAATTAGCCAAAATTCAAACCCACCCCTCCAACTCTAAAATCCATTCTACTTGTGAGACCTTCAGAGGCAAGAAGAATGCTGATGGTAAGGAAACAGGAGGAGTCTTAGCTATATAAGGATAATAACCTATGCTTTCGCCCCTCTAAGGGAAGCTAGAAGAAGATGGGCTGAACTTCCTTGACAGCAAGAAGGATGGATACTGGGCCTTGGGATGATCTTGCTGACCAGGCTGTGGCTTTGGGGGCCTGGGAGTTTTCCCCAAACAGGAATAATCCCAATGTGTCTGAGCTGAGGAGAGGCAGCCCCATCTGGAGGAAGAGAGCTACAGGCTAGCAAAAACCCAAATAGGTTATTTGGTCCAGTCCCCTGCCTATGGGCAGAATTGTTCTAGGATGGGACAGATGAAAATCTCCCCTGATTTTCAAGATCTCCAGGGGAAGAGATTCCTCAGCCCTTGGCCATTCTAGAACAGGTTCTTACAGCTCACTAACAGAAAGTTCTTTCTTTTAGTTGAGTACAATTTCTCCTGCCTCCATTTCAGCCTGGAGGGGGCAAAGTAGGAAGCCTGCTGGCCCACTTTGGGCCACTTACTCAATGGAGACTGCAGGGCGGAATGATAGCTTCCCTGGTCTGCTGATGGACAGCTGCCAACACCCCAGGGAAGACAAGGTATGATATGCCGTCAGCAACACAGGTCATCACCAGCTCCAAAACAGGCTTCACATGATCCCACTCCCAGGCCACTGTGTATGCTGTTTCCTCATCCTGTCCCACAATGCCACTCTTCCCTGTGGTTTTCAGTCTACTGCAGTTCAACCCGTCCTTCAAGACAAAAGTCCACTTCCTTAGCAGAATCTTCTCCAATTTTTCCAGCTAGATAAAATCATTCCCTCCATTTCCGTTTTGTATTTACTTCACTTTGCCTGACATCACAAGCAGTATTTTTAGGTTGTGGGCCCCAAATGGTTAAAAGTTGGCAATTTCACATGGCTCAACCCCATTTGTCTGAAAGTCTGCTTCCACTCCTAGACCATAGGGAATGTGTCATAGTGATCTCTGAATACCCATCCTTGCCTGCTGCCCCTCCCTCTCCACACCTAAGTGCCTCCAATGACGCTTGGTACACCAAAGCAGCCAAAGCCTGTTTATTGAATTTGTTGAATTTAATAGCCATGATCATAAAATAATAACAATTGAATGGGCCTTTACCAAAGTACATTCGCACATTTTGTCTCAATTAATCCTTAACCTTTCTATGAGGAGGGCCCTGCTATTTTGTAAAATGTGGACATTGAGGCTGGACAAAGTTCCTTGCCTAGGGTCTTGCGACTGTTGTGATCCAGGATCCCTGCTCTTACCAGATATGGTTAAACTTGGCCTGAACCTTGAGAGAGTCCAAAGCCCTCCCCAGGATTTCTGTGATGTCCAGACAGCTTGCTTCCCCTCACTTGGCTCTGCTTCTGCATTCCCTCATTGGCAAGTGGTGCCTGGATTCTGCCTTCCTCAGTCTGCCCAGAGGCCCAGATCCTTCATTATTGGCCTCATTCCTTCAGTGAAGGGAGAGACGACTGGTTGATGGCGGTTGGTGGAAGGGGGTTTGTGAGAAGGGATCACTGGGCAGCGGGCAGGATCCTCTGCCATCTTGCTAAGTGCACCTACCCCTTCCTCCTTTCTTCCCTCCAGCCTCTCTGGAATAACCAACAAGCCTTTAGCTGGGCTTACTTCCAAGCCTTGGAGGTTCAGGGCCTAGCCCAAAGCAAAATTACCAAAGCAGTTTCCCAATAAAGGTGGTCTCCATTCAAGTTTGCCTTCAAGCAGGTAAGGGGGTAATATTTTCTTTCTCTCTCATTATTTCCCCAATGTATGTTGCTCCTACCTCTAGTCCTGGGAAGATTTTATCTGGCATATAAATAAAGATTTATATGTCAACAGTGATATACCCATTTTAAGGGTTATTAGAAAAAAAAATACACAACCAGCACATCACAAATGACTTCATGGATATCATTGTTTAATATGATACCAAAGTAAGCATTAAGGTTTTTTCCCCCTCCAGAAGTGAGTCATTTAAAGAAAAATAAAAATGAATAAAACAGGTGGGATATTACTGTGGCTCTTCCTTCTCTAATTCCTGGGCCCACCAAGCCTCAGAGCAGCCCTGGGACCTTGGGACCTCTTACACGTGGTAGAGGTTGGGTCACCTGAAGGAGGAGGACTTGTGGAACCAGGTGGGCCTGGCTTGCTATCCCCGCCTGGCCACTTACAAGAAAACCTACTCAGGGACAGAAAGTAATCACGGAGAGGGCTGGCCCTCACCCACTTCTGTACTCCCAGCTGCCAGCACAGTACATGGCACATAATAGGTGCTCAATAAATACTAGTTAAGTGAATAAATGAGCTTTGGCTTCCTCATTCCTAAGGAAAAGTGAGAAGAGTACTTCCTACTGTAAAAAAGGTTGTTGTGAGGATTATGTAAAATAAAGTATCTCAAAGCATTTTAGCATTGAACCTAATACAGAGTGGGCCTCAGTCAGTGGGGGCTACTGTGAGGTGAACATAGAAGCTGGGCCTTGGATGAGGCAAGGTGGGCAAAAAGAAGTTACCTAGCACCCTGGCTTGCAGCTGACCTTAGGGCCTTGCTAGGTCTGTCCCTGTACTCACGTCCTCACTCACACTGAAGGGGAGCAGAAGCACTCATCTACTTGTACCTCTTGCTGAAGGCTGGGCCTGGACTACCTATCTTAGAGCTCACTCCTCAGAGTCTAATCCAAGCACCAGAGTCGAGTTATCCCAGGCATGTGGTTTCCCACGCACCTGAGGGTCAACCTTGTGGCCCCCTCCCCTGCCAGATCCCCCAGTGGGGTTTGAGTTTCTCCTCCACATGGCCTGTTGGGCAGGCCTGGCAATGGCGCCCCCAGAGCAAAGGGCGATGGTTCTCAGGTTTTGCTGAGGAGAGGGTGGGAGGAAGGAGTTGGGGGAGGAGTGAGGAGCCCCCTACCCCTCCTATGCCTGGGGAGGCCAAAACCAGTAGACCTGACTCAGAGGTCGGAAAAACCCCCTGCGGCCCCAGGAGCACAAGAAGAGTCTGTTTCTGTGGCTAACCCAACAGGCCCTTCTTGGAGTGTGAGGTCTGGCTGGTTCAGGGCTTCCAGAACCCAGGGCCAGCTCCCACAGAGAAAAGAGCTGTTTGCAACTGTTTACAGGTACCTCTCATTATAGGCACAGGCAGGGACCTAGAATGTTAGAGCGGGTCCAATGGTTCCCTAACCTGGCTTCATCTGAACCATCCCAGGGGCATGTTAAAAATATAGACTTTCAGACTTGGAAACACTGAGAGATGGGGTAGCTCTGGAGTAGCTCAGATGCAGCCAAATTTGTAAACTACTGCTATAGTTCACCTTTTAAAAAAACATTGAGAATGTAGCTTACAAGGGGTGACAGTGTGATTGTGAAAACCTTGTGGATCACACTCCCTTTATCCGGTGTATGGATGGAGGAGTAGAAAAATGGGGACAAAAAACTAAATGAAAAATAGGGTGGGAGGGGGGATGATTTGGGTGTTCTTTTTTACTTTTATTTTTTATTCTTGTTTTTACTTTTTCTGGTACAAGGAAAATGTTCAAAAAATAGATTGGGGTGATGAATGCACAACTGTATCATGGTACTATGAACAATTGTACATTTTGGATGATTATATGGATGTGAATATATCTAAATGAAACTGAATTTAATTAAAAAAACATTGAGAAATAATTCAGATACCATAAAATTCATCCTTTTAAAGTGCATAATTCAGATTTTTTTAGAATATTCATGCAGTTGTGCAACCATCACCATCGTCAAATTTAGATCATCTCAAAAAGAAACCCCAGCACCCCCATGCCCCTAAGCCCTAAGCAATCACTAATTTACTTTCTCAATTTGCATATTCTAGACATTTCATATAAATAGCATCTTATAATATATAGTCTTTTGTGACTGTTTTTTTTTTTCACTTAGCATGTTTTCAAAGTTCATCCATGTTGTAGCATGTATCAATACCACATTTCTTTCTATGACTAATATTCCATTGTATGGATAGACCACATTTTATTTACCCATTCATCAATAGATAGACTTTTGAGTTGCTACCATTTTCTTTTCTTTTTTTTTTTTGGCTATTATAAATCATGCTAGTGTGAACATTTCTGTACAGGATTTTATGTTTTTACTGCTCCTGGGTGTATACCTAGGAATGGAATTGATGGGTTATATGGGAACTTTGTTTAACCTTTTTAGGGAGTGCCAAACTGTTTTCCACAGTGGCCACACCATTTTCCATTCTATGAGGGTACCAATTCCAAAGAGGCTGCATCATTTCACAGTGTTTGAGGCTATACACATTTTACAATATATGAGGGTTCCAATTTACCCACATCCACACCAACAGTTGTCATTGTCTATCTTTTTCATTATAAGCATTTTAGTGACGGTGATGTGATATCTCATTGTAGTTTTGATTTGCATTTCCCTACTGACTAATGATGTTGAGTCTCTTTTCATGTGCTTACTGGCTATTCATATACTTCTTTGGAGGAATATCTATTCATATCCTTTGTCCACTTAAAAATTGGGTGGTTTGTCTTTTTATTATCGAGTTATAGGAGTTCTTTATACGTTCTGGATACTAGACCCTATACGATATACGCTTTGCAAATAATTTCTCCCATTCTTTGGGTTGTCTTTTCACTTTCTTGATATATAGTTTACTTTTAATCCCCTTTTTTACAGATGAAGAAACCAAGGCTCAGAAAGGAAAGGGGGCTTGCCTCAAGTTACACTCAGTGAGTCAGTAGCAGAAAGTTCTTTCTGCTTATTCATACAGGGGAAGTGGGGTAAGGGGAGTGCTGGGAGGCCAGGGCAAAGCAGCTCCATGGATAATTCAAACCAGTGCCGAGCTCACCAATTATTTCTGTTTGCCTTTGGAATGCACGATTCCATTTTTGGTAGCTGGTTTCTCCTGATCATTATGTCATTACTCAAGTAATTATATCATTACTCAAGTAACTCCTAACATTAGATTACTTTATTTATAGCCCATCAATGGATGGTGAGAGAAGGAGGCCCAGGATTAAACGCTCTTTGGGAATAATCCACATGAGGCTGATCAAGAATTCATGCTATTGTGCATCCACAGGCTTTGCAGGTGGAGGGCTGAGAGATGGCCAAGAGGACCCAAGCATGGGCTCGGGCTTGGGGACAGTGAGGAACCCAGAATACCAAACCACCTTCTTGAGGAGTGAATGCACACTTTTGTGCAAGATTGTGTCTTTCACATTTCAACCTCAAAGAAAGAGAAGGCTTTCCTTTTCTATTTCTTCTTCATGTCAAACATTAGCCAAGCTAATGTCGAACCTGTGATGGAAATTAACCAAATTCCACCAAGGAACATACACACAACTCCTCATCTTGGACAGCAGGCAAGCACAGTTAGCTAATTTTACAAATTGTCCTTTTGCTTACACTTCAACTGTGGGAGATCACTATGACTTTAAGTAATTCCCAACACCGAGCCAATTCCCAACTTTTGTTGCCTGTGTATCAACTTACCTAGATAATCTTTAAAAGGCAGCAGGCCTTATAGCATAGTTAAATATAATATGAAAGTGAATTGAATAAGGTACGCTTTAAAGTTATTTGAGAATTTCATGGCATCCAATTGCTCCTTCCACAAGTATTTATTGAGGGCTTTGTGGGTGCAGGGCCTTCCACTAGGTGCTGGGGCTACCTTAATTTAGTCTACTTTCCTGGGTCTCAGTTTCCCCACTTTTAAAATGTATGGGGTGGGTTACATCAGTGCTTTCCAAACTTTTGGTGGCAGAAGACTACTTTTCCTGGACAAAAACTCATCTGAAATCTAATAAAAATAACAGACCAAATAGAGCTGTTCTGGGATGGAGGAGGGCCTTTCCTTGCCCCCACCACATCACCCTCATACCCAGCTATATCTGAGCCCCTCTGAGTTCCTCAGAGCCGAGCTAGAAAGGCCGAAAACCAGCAGGGCCGTACCCTCAGTGCTGCAGATTTCTGCTACTAGTACTGCTCTCGGCCCTTTCTCTTCACTTCCTGCCCAACTGGGAAAAAGTCTGGGATGGACACTGCTTGGAGGCCATACTGTATAATGGAGCAGAGTGTCCTCAGCAACCCCTCTCCCTCACTCCACTCCTCCCACCCCTCTGGCCAAGAAAACTCTTTCCCTCCCTTTGCCTCCCCATCAATCCATGTTTTTGACAGCCTAAACAGACCCCAGACCCAAGCGACTGTGGGCCCAATCTGCTTCCTCTCTCTCCCCAAACCAGAGGGAGCTTGGTGCCCTTTTGTCCTCTACTACACAGAGGAAGGCCAGGAGATTTGGGGAGGATGTAGGCCATGCATTCCAGTTTTCTGGGACTGATCATTGGTTCCCTCTGCTCTCAACTGGAGCAGATTAAGAAGAGGCCACTGAGGGAGACAGGATGTGTGTCTGTGGGGTGGGGCTATTGGGGATAGGTTGCTTTTGCCTCACTTTGCTCCCTATCAGCTAAACAAAGGGGGGAGACTTGGAAAGGGGGTAGGAGCCAAAGAAAGGAGGCATTAAGTCTTGGACCCTCCGGAGTGGGTCCCATTTTCTGGGTATTCTGGGGTACTGACCAGCAGACGATGGTTCTCTGGGCAGGGATAAAGGCCAGAAATTGGGTCTGGGAAGTACGGGTGAGGTGAGAGTCTAGTCTGGGGTGGGGGGCAGGCAGCTGACTGATTTGAAGGACTGCTTGATCCTCAGAACCACACCCTCCTCCCATCCCTCAAAAAAAGGGAACTCCAAAACTAGCATCCATTTCTCCAGTCCACCAGGAAAAGTAGGGAGTGGCTGGGGAAATATTCTGCTTTTCTCCAGAGAGTGAAGAGTGAGGCTCAGGGAGGGAGTCGGCCTGGTCATTGGCAAGAGAGCCTGGAGCAAGAGCCAGAGAGAGCCAGGCCTCATGGAGTGAGCCCTAGGGTGGGGGTGGGAGTGGGGGTAGGCTGAGCTGAACCACTTAGGACTCTAATCATCAGATCCCAATTATTAAGCTCTAGACCTGAAGTAGCCAAAACAAATGCAAATGAAATTCCACAAGTAAAAAGGGTGTCTCTGCCGAGATTACACAATCACAGGCCCAGGAGCCCAACAGGCGAGGACCCACTCAAGGAAGACTGGGCACAGAGCACAGGAAGCCACTGGGTGGCACTGTCTCTCTACCCAAGTTGCTCAGGCAGGTTTCAGATGCCAGGGCAAAGAAGTCACCCCCATTCATGCCCCATTCTGCTAGGGCCTTAACAAAGGCCGCTTGGGTTAGGGCAAGGGAAAACCAGTCTTGACAAAACTGGAGGGTCCAGACAGGCAGAGCCCAAGAAGCCCAGGGAAAGGAACAGGCAGTTGTTTGGGGCCCCAGGTGGGCCGTCCTATTTCTCAACTCCTCGTGGAAATGAGAAGCTCCAGGTGTCCTAAGCCTCGAGATGAAGGAGCAAAATTCTCCCCGTTTAACAGGCAAACAGACTGAGGTCCTGAGAGTTAAGGGCCTAAAGCTAAGCAGTCTTTGCAGCCTAGAAGCGGGCTTTAGAAATGCTAATGCTGTGTGTGAGTGACAGGCCCAGGACAATGGAGGAGGGCCCTGTGAATGGGGCAGCCCAGTCCTGGGAGCCAGGCTCCCCATTTGTGAGTCAAGTGGGGGAGGGAGAGGCCTTTCCTCCAAAGGGCATCGGAGACTAGGCTAATTGGAAGGGGTTGGAGCTGCAGGGGCAGGAAGAAGGAGGGAGCTACCTGCAGGTCAGCTGGAGGGGTGTCCTAGAGAGGGCGGGCAAGGGGAGGGCTAGAGGAGCCTTGGGGAGAGGGTCACAGGGTGCAGGCCCACTGAGCCGGAGACTCCGAGAGAAAGGATGGGAAAGCTGAGGGGTAGGGCCAGTTCTCTCCAGGCTGGGGGTCAGAGCAAATCCAGAATTAAGAAAAGGCAACAGCAGGTGCCTTGGGTTGGTGTGAAAGGGGGCGGAGAAACCGTTTCCTCATTTTGTTCCTCCAGCATCACAAGGTGGTTAAAAGGCTGCTCTCCAGCCAGACTGCTCGAAATGTGCAGCCCTGGCCACCTCAGTAATTTGTGATGCACCCTTGTGCGTCTGTCAAATTAGAATAATAAGAGCATCTGCCTTGCAGGAAAAAATGGGAAGATTCAGAGACAACACAGGTAAAGGGCTTAAGAAAGTGTAAAAGTGCACAATAATTGCTAGCTCTTATTATCATGCATTCGAAAAATAGTGATTCTATGCTATCCATGAGCTTGCTTGCTCTGTGGTGAAGACGTTGGTTCCCACCCTATCAGTTTGGCAGTGGTGATGGAGGGAAGGGTCTATGCCTTGAACCCAAGGCCTGTTGTTGGGTGGGGGGAGGAAACCTGGGAGTCTGGGTGGGGCAGCAGAACCTGAGAAGCTGTGCAAGGGCTACCCAGGACCGTGCTGGGGAAATGGTGCCTTCAGCCTGATGTAGGAGAGGACTCCAGGAGAGACATTGCATCTCCGGGAGTGGTTGTGTGGTGGGGAGAGGTGCTGGGTCCCTGTCAGCTCGGGGTGGGGGTGGGGCACCTCAAACTCAAGCTTCCCTAGTGGATTCAGAGTCAGAAGGGCCAGTGAAGGGGGTCCCCTCCACACCTTAGAGCAGTCACCTCCAATGCAAAGGGTGCTAAGCAATCCATGTGGAGGGAGAAAAGAATGTAGTAGAGAGAGTGTTTTATTCATTTTTACCTTATCCTTTAACATTTTTGATATTTGACATATAATTTGTGACATAATATAACCTATTAGTAAGGTAATACTTGCCAGCAACACATACCCTGACTCTGTACCAGGCACTTTTCATAACAACTTTACGGGGGTAGGTGGGATAATTAGCCCCACTTTATGTAAGGGGGAACAAAAGCACAGAGAGATAAAGTCACTTGCCCAGTGGTAGAGCCAGGATCCAAACTCACACAGGCTGACGCCAGAGTCTATGTTTGTAACCACCACATTATGTCAAAAGAAATCCCTGCGGAGATATTTGGTTGGTGTGCTCAAAAGTGCTCAACGGATAGGAATCTGTGCTTTAAAAAGTGCAGTGACCACTGTCCTTAGCCACCAGCTCTGGAAGGGCCCTTGAAAATGCTCATGTTATTATAGATGGGAACACTGAAGCCCAGAAAGGGGCAGGACTCTGTCCGAGATCAAACAGCATGTAAACAGCAGAGCTGGGCTACTCATCTGTGTGTTCTGCCTCCTGTGATTAAAATTCATAACTGGTTCAGTTGCTCTCAGATTCCCTGGTTGTTCTGACCCCTCCTCCCCGCCACACTTCCCCAGAACTGTCTTCCTGCTCTCCTGTCTTCCCTGCCGCTCCCAACAGATGCAGGCAAAGCAGCTGCTTCTGACTTGTGAGGGTGGCCTTTGGGCCTTTGGCAGGATCCTCTTGGTAACCCCTTGGCCCAAGCCCAGGACAGCCAGCAACCTCCAGGACAGGGGCAAGGCAGGGTCTCATACAACTGGTGTGAAGGTGGGCAGTGGCCATGGAGAGGGGCAGCTCAGGAATCAGGGGATTCTAAACCCCACATGACCACCATCAGCTTCTCTCATAAATGGAGAGAGAAACAGATAAATAGATACATTGATTCAGAGCTATATAGAGTCATGCTAAGATATATATAAAAATACATAGATATATAGTTACACACCTATAGAGGTCTATAGATGCCTAGATGCAGAGATATATAGATACATAAAAAGTTCTTAAGATTGATACACAGAAAAACTTCTCTGTGAATGTGCAAATAAAAGCTCTGTTAGAAAGGTTGCCTATCAAAAGTAACATAGCAGAATTCCCTGGGCTGGAAAGATGTGATGCGAAGGTCATAGGAAATCACAGAATTAACTACTCTCTCTCAGGCTTGGAGGCCCTTTAGTCTCACTCCCATCTGATGTTCAGGCCACCTCCACCAGTGGGCAGCTAGTGTCTCTTGCACACCTCTGTGCCTGGTGCCCTTGCTCTGTCCCTCTTTGAAGAGCCTCTGCAGGCCATAAAGTTCTTCCCTGCATGCTTCCTCTATGTGGCTTCCACTCATGGGTCTCAACTTTGGTTCCTGAGGTCCTCAGACTTCAGTTTGCTTCCTCTGCCCAGTGACAGCCCTTTGAAGGTGTGACAGCAGAGACCACCTCCCCTACAATCTTCAGAGACATAAAGTCCTGGCTCCCAAAGGTGCAGCTGGGAGAGAGGCCTGGCGCTTCCCCGGGGCCCTTCCAGCCCCAGGTATGTTCCAAGGCCCTGACTGGTGCAGCTGATACAGCTGCCCTTGACTTTGAAGAAGTGTGCAGGGCTAGGGAATAAGGCTACCCCAGAAATCTCAAAGCCACGGGACAGAGACAAAGAAGGAAGCCCAGGGAGCAGGTCTCTGTCTCCAACGCTCTCCCTGCCTCTGGCTTGATGTTTCTTTCTCTCTCCCACTTTCTCCCCTTTCTGTTCCTCATTTTCTCTTTTTTCCTTCTCTCTCTGTCTCTCTTCCTCTCACTTTTTTTTTTTCTCCTTGTCTCTTTCCTCCATATCTTTGATTTGTTCTTGGCCTTATTGTTTCTGTTTTTACCTTGGTGCACTTACACAGATATTCTGGTGAGGGGGCTGGAATTGGGCCCAGCTTGAGGAAATAGGGAAGAAGGGAAGGGAGCTGGAAAGCTGGCTGGGACAGGAGGCAGACTGGCCTATCCCTGCCGAAGACCCAAAGACCTTGACAGGCGACAAGAGACCACAGGTGCCCAGGGGACAGGGCGGAAGGGAGCAAGAGAGCTGAGAGGCCTGGCCTGGGGGCGTGTAAAGGGCTGGCTAGCTACAGGAAGAAAGGAACAAAGTATTCAGTCATCCCCTTCAGCCTAGGGACTGGATAACAAGAAGAGTCCATTTCAGCCACATACTCCCAGAAGAGTGAGCAGGCGTGAGGCCTTGAGGTCCTGCCAGGCCAGACCCCCCAGTGCCCAAGAGTACTAGGAGCTAGGAAGGGAGCTGGACTGGCCTGAGAAGTTCCACGTCTACCCCTCAGCTTCTGTCAGAGCTGGCATGCCCGCAGCCGCCCATGAAAGAGTCCACCTGGCCTCAGGTGCTTCCTTGCAGTGACAAGCTCTCCAGGGAAGATTACCAGCTCCCTGGAACTCTTCCAAGAAACCAACCAGAATCCTTCATGCTGCAGCTGTTGCTCTGGCCCTATCCTTAGTGTGTTTTGTTCTCTGCTGCACACTGAGTGAGTGCCTTACTCTGCGTTGGGCCCTGTGGTAAGCTTTTTGCATGCATATCACAGATGAAGGTTAACATCATGTGCCCCACCAGAAGCCTTGACCCCCTCTGCCATCCCCCCTGTACCCCTCAGGCAGCAGGACTCATATTCCCTCAGGCAGTGCTTGGCAGAAAGGGGCCTGCTCTGTCCAGCTGGCCACATGTCCTTTCCCTCCCCCTTCCCCTCCCTCCATTCCTCATGCAAGTGTCAGGAAACAAGATCCAGAGAGAAGGCAGACACCTGTTCCTGAAGTTTGTGACAGACCTCCCCTCTTCCCTGCCCCAGCCCCAGGGCCCCCTGGTGCCTCTAGAGGATGATGGGAAAGAAAGGCCTCAAAGGCCCTAGCCACCTCCTCCTAGTTGTGTCTTTATTTGGCCTTCCACATTTGGTCAACCCTGTCATCCAGGGAGAAACAGAGTGTAGCGGTTAACAGGACAGACTCCAGAGCCTGCTGGCCTGGATCTGGCCACATAAGAGCCAGAGACTTTCAGTGTCTCCATCTATAAAATGGGCATCATAACAGTATCCACCCATAGGGTTGTTTTGAGGATTATGTGAGTTAATATATCTAAATTAGTTAGAATAGTGCCTGAGACATAGCAAATATAAATATAAATACATAGATAAATACATTGTTAAATGAATCCAATCCCTGTACCCTAGGGTCTCCCCGACTCCTATCACATTTTTCTTTCTAGCAGGTGTGGGAAACTCTGCTCTTGGTTCCTGACCTGATCCCCTCTATCATCATCCCCAGGGCCCTATCCCATGGTGCTCAGTCACCCTCTGGGGTTGCTGAAGGGCCCAAAGAGCCCAGACATGGCCAGGCCAGTGCCTGCGTGGGAATGGCCTTCCTCCACCTGCAGCTCAGCAGGGGCCTCTCCTGGGAGGCCTCTTGCTTCCTCCTCCTCCCCAGAGTGGGACAGCTGTTCTGCCTCTTTAAGGCCCTAACTAGGTCATCGCCCAGCTGAATGTCCCCCTCACATTCCCCTCACACTAAACTATCTGATCTGATCGCTGGTAATGAGATCAATTTCACATGGCTTTGTTCCTGCAGTGAGCTTGTCACGAACAATCATTTCCGAGCGAGGAGCCCATAATCCTGCGCTGGCTCTCTTGCCCCCAGAGGCCATGGCCTCTTTCTTGCATGCTAATGTGAGGACCCCGAGGGCCGGCTCAGCATGAGTTTCCTCATGGCCTCTGTGTGCCCTCCCAATCTTCCTGGTTTGGCAGGAGGGAGCCTGGGTTGGGGTCAAGGATGGGGCTGCCAGGAGAGGGCAGAATGTGTGTGACAGGGAACATGGGGAGAAGAGCCTCTCTGCAGAGGTAGATGGATGACCACTGCAGAGAGGCTATGCATTTCTGGGCCCTGGGCCTACCTAGCTTGGGGAATGAGCCCTTTCTTTGGGGTGACCCAGGATGGAACTTCATGTCCCAGGGACAGGGAGCATGGATCAAGAGCATGTGAGAGCTTCTTGACTATGGACATCCCAAAGCCCACCCACCCCTGGCCCTTATGTGGAATGGCAGAGATTAGAGTGGGACAGTGCTTATCTGCTGCAGTGTAGTCCTGCTCTCCAGGCCAAAGCACCCTTCTGAGAATGAAGAGTTGCATTCCATTTTGGACTCACCATTAACCAGCCACATGCCTTTGGCCAAATCTCTTTTCTTCTCTGAGCCTCAGTTTCTCCAAGTGTGCCATGAGAATGTTGTGCTAGAGAAAACCAATGCTTCATTTCAGTTTGGAGCATTCCTAAGCCTTTGTGGGAGGAGAAATGGAGGCTTGGGGTGTGTCTGGGGGAGGTGGGGTGGATGTTTTGCTGCTTCTCTGTGTCCCCAGAGGGGCTTGCCCGGGCCCCTGCAGAGTGGGTGTCAGTTATGTTTGTTTTTGGTGGAGATAAAAAACATCATGGCAGAGGAAGTGAGCCTTTCTTCTTTCTTCTGCATCCTTTTGGCAAGATAGGATTCATCCCATCTGCCTGGGTTCTGAGGAATGAACAGTGAGAATAGAAGGGAGAGAGCCTTCCTGGGTCCTGCCAGTGGTGCCAGTCTTGAGTGAAGGAGTGAGGTAGGGAAGGGAGCACCAGGGCAGCCAGGGACAGCCTGCTGGGCCTCTTGGCCTCAGGTAGACCCTGTGGCTGAGAGGGAAGGTAGTGTGCAAGGCTCTGGGGAGGGAGCTTTAATACTTTGTCTCTTCGTCTCATTTAGTTCTTACCCCACCATCTGTACTTTACCGATAAGGACACTAAGGCTGCTCCCCCATCAGATGTGGAAGTGGCTGGTCTCAGGAGTGAGGGGTGAGAATGAAGTGGGCAAAGCAGGCCTCTAGGAGACTTCTCTTCAGGGTACTGACCTCTGGGAAAGCAAGATCCAAAGGCCTGGCCTAGCCCAGGCCTGGGTAACAGTGTCAGAGAAAGTGCATGTGTTTTGAAACCATGCAGACCTGGCTCCTAGTCCCTGTGTGGCTTTGGGTAAGCCACTTGCCTTTCTGAGCATCATTTGCCTCCTATGGATGAAAATCAGCTTGACTTCACAGGGAAGTCCAGAGGATTCAGTGAGACGATGGGTGCATGTATAATATATGCGAAGTATGTGTTCTTTCCTACTTCAATTCATCTGCAATTCCTGCCATCTTCACCTGTAAACACATCTTCAATCCAACACTTCTCCCACCTCTACTGCTGCCACCCCACTGTAGGCCACTATCTCCTCTTGCCTGTAACCTTGTAATTACCCTGCTTTTACTCTTGCCTCCTCCCAATTGTTATTCACACAAAAGCTGAGAGATCTGTTACTAGCTTAAGTCAATCATTGCAATACCTGGATCAAAACCCTCCCAGCATTTCCCATGTCACTTATTGTAAAATATGAAATCCTTATTCATGGCCTACAAGACTCTCCATAGTCTGGTTCCTGCCAATTTCTCTGGCTTCATCTAGGATCACTTTCTCTTTACTCACTCTCTTCCAATTATACTGGTCTCTTCTGTGCCTTGAAACCACAAAGCTGCTTCCCCCCTCAGGGCCTTTGCACCTGCTCTTCCCGCAGCCCAGAATACTCTTCTCCCAGATCTTCTCCTGCCCCATTCCTTCATATCGTTCAGGTCTCAGCTCAGATGTCAGTTCCTTAGACAATCCTTTGCCTCTAAAGTTTTCTTGGTTCTGAGTCCTCATCCTCTGGGAATTCTTCCTCATGTCTGATTTAAAGCTATGCTTTTTCAGTCATTTAACCATATTCCTTTGTGCCCTATCCTCCTAAGATGTCCCTTTAAGAACTCATTATTCAACTCTGTGGCCCTTGACTCTTAGGAATCTACTTGGGCCCTACAGGATAAGGATCTCAAACAGACTATGAATACCCTAGGTGGGTGGGTGGGTGGGGGGCTGGTAGGGGAAAGAAACAGTAGTTTATTGGGGTACCTTCTCCCCTAGTTTTCACATTATATCATTTATATCTCCCCTAGTTTTCACATTATATCATTTGCTCCTCACAACAGCCTGTGAGATAGGGATTCCTATCCCTATTGTGAAGAAATTGAGCCCCAAAGAGGACAGGTAACTTGGCCGAGGTCACATAGCTGGTTGTGGGGTGGTTTTCAGATTCTGGGGCCTGTTTTCTAACCCCCGCATTAAAACAGACCCCCCCCCCCCAAATAGCCAAAGTATTCCCAAGGGACCCATGAGAAGCCTCTTTAAGTTCTTGCTGAATATCCTTAGAGTTACCTCTTAGCTGTGTCTCCTTCAAGTTAAACGCTCTTCCTCTGACTCCATTCTCCCTGCTGCATCTCTTTCCTCCACTGAAAGGAGATCATTTCCCTGCTTGGCCTCTGCTTGGTCTTGGGGGAAGAAATCCCACCTGCCTCACAGTCTTTAGTACCGACCACCCTGCTGCTACTGTTCAATCCCATTCGACTGGGCAAAATGTTCCTGGCACATCCCCTCTGGGCCGGGCTCCAGACTGGCCACAGGGGATGAGAGAGAGCCCAGACCCACAGTTCTCTCTGATACCAGGAGGGATGGATGCACTAAGTGCCTGGGAGCATGGGCCTCGGGGAGAATTTCCTTCACAAAGTGAATAATTCCTTGATAGTTGGGGCTGGGACCTAAGAGATGAGTGGGGACTTATTTGACAGAGATAGAGCAGAGGTTGAGGGAACAGCATGGGCAGAGGCCTGGAGTTGGGAAAATACCAGGTCAGTGGCTGCGTGTGGTGGGAGCTTAGGGTCTGTGAAGAGGGCAGCCGGGGCTGAGGAGGGGAGAACAATTGGGGCCACCTCCTCTCAGCTCCCACCTACCTCATGCTGCTGTCAGCCATCTGTTCTGCCCAGTTCCCTGTGGACAAAGTCAGCAGGTAGGCCTGCTGGGGGGCTGTGTGCCAGGTTATGATAGGCAGGGTAATGAGAGATGGGCTCCAGGGGCTGCCAGCTCTAAGGCTTTGGGGGAGTTGGTCCTGGGCATTTTTACAAAGGATTCTGCTGTGGTAGAGGCAGCCAGCCCTGTGGATCAGCTTGGGTCTTGGCACTCGGGCTAAGAAGAGGGGAGAGGCATGTGCCTTGTCAAGGGCAGATAGCTTTCACCCTTGGTGAGAAACAATTACCACTGTTCAGGCCCATTAGCAGCCTAGTAAATTAGAAAGCAAGTATTGGCACTTGGGGAGAAGCAAGTGGTGTGGGAGGGAGGGTAAGGCCAGATGAACCAGGAGCCAAACTTCTTACTGACCATCCTTCCTGCCCATTGTGGACCAGAAAGGGGAAAGGGATGCTGGGGTTCAAAATATCTTGAGTGTTTACCACAGGCCAGGATGGGAGCTCTGCCTACATTACACTTTGTCACTTAGTCCACCTGACACGGAGAGGACAAAATCTGTCTGACGTCATTTAGCAAGTTAGTGGGACAGTGAGGCGCAAATCCAGGCTTTGGGCCCCTCCACCCAGTGCTCTTACTCTTTCCCCAATGCCTAGGACTCCCTCAGCTCTGCCGCTGCATGGAAATCCTCAAATCTCTGACCATCCCAAAAGACACCACTTTCTCTAGTTCCCTCGTTGTATAGAGAGGGACGGGAGATTGCCCAGGAGCAGGCAAGCAGCTGAAGAAGAAGACCTGAAGAGTCCACATGACATGTGGCAGCAAGCGGGCAACAGTGGACTTTCCAGTGGGGAGGGAGGCTTGACTTGCCCACCTGCAATATTTCAATTAAGTCTTTGTGAAGTAAGAGTGTCTGAGTGTAAAGACAGACTGGCTCACAAACGCTTTTGGCGGCCCCAGTGCAAGGAGCTAGCAGAGAGCTTAGAAGATCTAATTGCCCATGTCATCTCCATCGAGTTTGGTCTATCGGGAAATAGCTCTTCTAAGTGTTTAGCACACCTCATGTTATAAATAGCAAGGCCTGACTCTCCTCTGCATCTCTGGGCAGCTGCCTGGGAGCCTGGATGGTGGGGGTCAGAAGGGAGGGGCTGCAGAGGAAAAGCAGGCCTCCTGGGAGGGACAGGAGTGGGGTGGGTGGGGGTGTTGGGCACCTGCCCTGGCAGTGCAGCTCTTCAGAGGAAGCGGGGAGGGCACTGGTGTTCATTAGACACAGAATCACAGCTCCTTACTATCTTGCCCAATCCTCACCCATCCTGGGGAGGGGGCTTCTTAGCATTCCCATCCCTCCTCAGATCAAAGCAGGGACCCCATTCTGGCCTATGAACATCCAGGAGAAGAGAAGAAATGAGGCCACAAGGGGAAGCTGGAAAATGAGAAATGTCCTTGGAAACTCTGCCAATATTAGTATGACCATTCTACTGACCAGGAGACTGAGGCCCAGAGAGGCAGCTGGCGCTGGTATGTGCTGATGGAGAGCCTGGAACAAGATCTGTTTGACCCCACATCCCAGCTTTTTTCAACATGGAGACAGGTCCCCTGATGATACAGGTTGCTGCTCATCTCTTCCTGGGAGAGAGGTAGAGTGGCAGCTTGGCAGGATCTAGCCTTTTCACCCTCACCTCCCAGCATCCCCTTCTGCAGGCTCAGGGTCCTCTGTTCATAGCAGGTCTGACCTGCCCAATTTCCACAGCCCAGAGAAGCCTTGCCTGGAATTTGTGGCCATCAGTGTCCTGGCCTTCTTTGGTCTTGATCTGGACCCCTCACCTGCTGCTGGTCTTCCTTATTCTCTTGCAGTTCTGAAGACCAGAAGTATGAAATCAAGGTATCAGTAGGGCCATGCTCCCTCTAGAAGCTCTAAGGGAGAAGCCATTCTGCACCTCTTCCAGCCTCTGGAGGCTGCTGGCTTTCTTCAGCTTGTGGCCACATCACCCTAATCTCTGTCCCTGTGGCCAAGTGACCTTCTCCTCTTCTGTGTCTAATCTCCTGCCTGTTGCTGCATTTAGGGCCCACCCAGATAATCCAGGATAATCTCCTCGTCTCAAAATTCTTAACCTCATCACATCTTCAAAGACTCTTTTTCCAAATAAGGTAACAGTCATAGGAGCTGATATCATTGTGGGGACATCATTCATCCCAAAATACATTGCCTCAAGAGCCAACCTGGTTTTCCTCTTGGTGAAACTGTAAGGCTCCTAGAGGACAGAGGCACTGACCAATGTCTCCAAATGTTCTCGGCAGTCT
This sequence comes from Choloepus didactylus, assembly GCF_015220235.1. Taxonomy (NCBI): domain Eukaryota; kingdom Metazoa; phylum Chordata; class Mammalia; order Pilosa; family Megalonychidae; genus Choloepus; species Choloepus didactylus. Next base: position 72,347,236 of record NC_051334.1, on the reverse strand, counting down.
CCTGCATTACACTCAGAGCCTCCAACAAGCCTCAGGAAAGGTTGGCAAATTGATGGCTGGGCAAGTCCTGTAATTGGCATCTTGCCTTGTCTGCCCATGGACCAGTCATCAACTCCTGGTGCCCCTTTCAGGCCACGGGGCAGTGTTCTGGAGACAAGACTTCTGACCTCCTGGCATCTGACAAGGTTTTTCAGGATGAATTCACACACAAGTGCCTGGTGGCACGTATCCTGACCTGGCTGCTTGCTGATCCAATTTGGAGCAGGGGCCCAACTGTAGGCAGGAGAGCTAACTTCATTGGCCTTCAGAGGCTGTTCTCCAAAAATTCTTGACGGACTAGAAGGAGGGGTTGAATCTTCCAAAGTCAATATAACAGGGAGAAACGTTAGGTCTTGCTCTTGGATCCCAAAACCCAGCCCCCATGTACAGGCTGTCAAGGGGATATGTAAGGTCTAAATAATGAAGTCCAAGGAGCCTCAGGCAGTGTCTGCAGAGAATATAGAAGCTAAGTTTCTAGAAAAAGGAAGTGGCAGACAGGCTGCCCTGGAAAAAAGGGTCAGTCCTGGGCCTCACACATCAAGGGTGCTACAGACATATTGGACCATGAATGGAAAATGATGCCCCAGCCCCACGAGGAACAGTTGAAGGAGCTGGGGCTATTTGGCTTGAAAACAACTCAGGGGTTATGGTTATAGTGATGTTTCTGACCTCTAAGGGGCTATTTTAGAGCACAGGGAGGAGAAAGGCAGGAGCTAGGTAGCCCCAGGAGGCAGAGCTATGCCTCATAAATGGAAGCCACAAGGAGTGAGAAAGTTTGGCCCAACTCAAGAAAGAACTTTCTTAGAGCTATGGTGTCCTGAGATAATTTCTCTCTTGGAAGGGAAGGAGCTCCTTGTCTCTGGAAGCAGGAAAGCAGGGGCCGGTCAACCATTTGGCTAAGGTATGGTAAAAGGGATTTGGGCGGTATATTTTAGTTACTCCTCCAGGAAAGTAGGTAGAAAGCCAGGAACTGTGTGGACTGGACACCACAGAGCAATCTGACTTTGGGCATACTTCATGCAACACTCATGAATATGTGGAACTGCTGAGATCAGTGAAACCTGTAAGTTTTTGCGGCCAGGAGACCCGCGCCCCTCCCTGCCAGGCTCAGTCCTGTGGGAGGAGGGACTGTCAGCTCCGGGAAGGAGAAGGGAGAACTGCAGTGGCAGCCCTTATCAGAAGCTCATTCTACTGATCCAAACTCCAACCATAGATAGACTGAGACCAGACACCAGAGAATCTGAGAGCAGCCAGCCCAGCAGAGAGGAGACAGACATAGAAAAAAACAGCGCGAAAAACTCCAAAATAAAAGTGGAGAATTTTTGGAGTTCTGGTGAACATAGAAAGGGGAAGGGCAGAGCTCAGGCCCTCAGGCTCATATGCAAATCCCGAAGAAAAGCTGATCTCTCTGCCCTGTGGATCTTTCCTTAATGGCCCTAATTGCTTTGTCTCTTAGCATTTCAATAACCCATTAGATCTGTGAGGAGGGCCCCCCCCCCTTTTTTTTTTTTAATACTTTTTTCTTTTTCTAAAACAATTACTCTAAGAAGCTCAATACAGAAAGCTTCAAAGACTTGCAATTTGGGCAGGTCAAGACAAGAGCAGAACTAAGAGAGCTCTAAGACAAAAGGCAATAATCCAGTGGCTGAGAAAATTCACTAAACACCATAACTTCCCAAGAAAATGGGGGTGTCCGCTCACAGCCATCATCCTGGTGGACAAGAAACACACCTGCCCATCGCCAGCCCCATAGCCCAGAGCTGCTCCAGACAACCCAGTGTGACAGAAGTGCTTCAAATAACAGGCACACACCACAAAACTGGGCATGGACATTAGCCTTCCCTACAACCTCAGCTGAATGTCCCAGACTTGGGAAGGTGGAGCAGTGTGAATTAACAAAGCCCCATTCAGCCATCATTTCAGCAGACTGGGAGCCTCCCTACACAGCCCAGCAGCCCAGAACTGCCCTGGGGGGACGGCACTCACCTGTGACATAGCACAGTCATCCCTCAACAGAGGACCCGGGGTGCACGGCCTGGAAGAGGGGCCCACTTGCAAGTCTCAGGAGCCATACGCCAATACCAAGGACTTGTGGGTCAGTGGCAGAGACAAACTGTGGCAGGACTGCACTGAAGGATTAGACTATTGCAGTAGCTTTAAAACTCTAGGATCACCAGGGAGATTTGATTGTTAGAGCCACCCCCCCTCCCTGACTGCCCAGAAACACACCCCATATACAGGGCAGGCAACACCAACTACACACGCAAGCTTGGTACACCAATTGGACCCCACAAGACTCACTCCCCCACTCACCAAAAAGGCTAAGCAGGGGAGAACTGGCTTGTGGAGAACAGGTGGCTCATGGATGCCACCTGCTGGTTAGTTAGAGAAAGTGTACTCCACGAAGCTGTAGATCTGATAAATTAGAGATAAGGACTTCAATTGGTCTACAAATCCTAAAAGAACCCTATCACGTTCAGCAAATGCCAAGAGGCCAAAAACAACAGAAAATTATAAAGCATATGAAAAAACCAGACGATATGGATAACCCAAGCCCAAGCACCCAAATCAAAAGATCAGAAGAGACACAGCACCTAGAGGAGCTACTCAAAGAACTAAAGATGAACAATGAGACCATAGTACGGGAGACAAAGGAAATCAAGAAGACCCTAGAAGAGCATAAAGAAGACATTGCAAGACTAAATGAAAAAATGGATGATTTTATGGAAATTGAAGAAACTGTTGACAAAATTAAAAAGATTCTGAACACTCATAGTACAAGACTAGAGGAAGTTGAACAACGAATCAGTGACCTCGAAGATGACAGAATGGAAAATGAAAGCATAAAAGAAAGAATGGGGAAAAAAATTGAAAAAATCGAAATGGACCTCAGGGATATGATAGATAATATGAAACGTCCGAATATAAGACTCATTGGTGTCCCAGAAGGGGAACGAAAGGGTAAAGGTCTAGGAAAAGTATTCAAAGAAATTGTTGGGGAAAACTTCCCAAATCTTCTAAACAACATAAATACAGAAATCATAAATGCTCAGCGAACTCCAAATAGAATAAATCCAAATAAACCCACTCCGAGACATATACTGATCACACTGTCAAACACAGAAGAGAAGGAGCAACTTCTGAAAGCAGCAAGAGAAAAGCAATTCACCACATACAAAGGAAACAGCATAAGACTAAGTAGTGACTACTCAGCAGCCACCATGGAGGCGAGAAGGCAGTGGCATGATATATTTAAAATTCTGAGTGAGAAAAATTTCCAGCCAAGAATACTTTATCCAGCAAAGCTCTCCTTCAAATTTGAGGGAGAGCTTAAATTTTTCACAGACAAACAAATGCTGAGAGAATTTGCTAACAAGAGACCTGCCCTACTGGAGATACTCAAGGGAGCCCTACAGACAGAGAAACAAAGAAAGGACAGAGAGACTTGGAGAAAGGTTCAGTACTAAAGCGGTTCGGTATGGGTACAATAAAGGATATTAATAGAGAGAGGGGAAAAGTATGACAAACATAAACCAAAGGATAAGATGGCTGAATCAAGAAATGCCTTCACGGTTATAACGTTGAATGTAAATGGATTAAACTCCCCAATTGAAAGATACAGATTCGCAGAATGGATAAAAAAAAATGAACCATCAATATGTTGCATACAAGAGACTCATCTTAGACACAGGGACACAAAGAAACTGAAAGTGAAAGGATGGAAAAAAATATTTCATGCAAGCTACAGCCAAAAGAAAGCAGGTGTAGCAACATTAATCTCAGATAAAATAGACTTCAAAAGCAGGGATGTTTTGAGAGACAAAGAAGGCCACTACATACTAATAAAAGGGGCAATTCAACAAGAAGAAATAACAATCGTAAATGTCTATGCACCCAATCAAGGTGCCACAAAATACATGAGAGAAACACTGGAAAAACTAAAGGAAGCAATTGATGTTTCCACAATAATTGTGGGAGACTTCAACACATCACTCTCTCCTATAGATAGATCAACCAGACAGAAGACTAATAAGGAAATTGAAAACCTAAACAATCTGATAAATGAATTAAATTTAACAGACATATACAGGACATTACATCCGAAATCACTAGGATACACATACTTTTCTACTGCTCATGGAACTTTCTCCAGAATAGATCATATGCTGGGACATAAAACAAGCCTCAATAAATTTAAAAAGATTGAAATTATTCAAAGCACATTCTCTGACCACAATGGAATACAATTAGAAGTCAATAACCATCAGAGACTTAGAAAATTCACAAATACCTGGAGGTTAAACAACACACTCCTAAACAATCAGTGGGTTAAAGAAGAAATAGCAAGAGAAATTGCTAAATATATAGAGACGAATGAAAATGAGAACACAACATACCAAAACCTATGGGATGCAGCAAAAGCAGTGCTAAGGGGGAAATTAATAGTTCTAAAAGCATATATTAAAAAGGAAGAAAGAGCCAAAATCAAAGAACTAATGGATCAACTGCAGAAGCTAGAAAATGAAGAGCAAACCAATCCTAAACCAAGTAGAAGAAAAGAAATAACAAGGATTAAAGCAGAAATAAATGACATAGAGAACAAAAAAACAATAGAGAGGATAAATATCACCAAGAGTTGGTTCTTTGAGAAGATCAACAAGATTGACAAGCCCCTAGCTAGACTGACAAAATCAAAAAGAGAGAAGACCCATATAAACAAAATAATGAATGGAAAAGGTGACATAACTGCAGATCCTGAAGAAATTAAAAAAATTATAAGAGGATATTATGAACAACTGTATGGCAACAAACTGGATAATGTAGAAGAAATGGACAATTTCCTGGAAACATATGAACAACCTAGACTGCCCACAGAAGAAATAGAAGACCTCAATCAACACATCACAAGCAAAGAGATCCAATCAGTCATCAAAAATCTTCCCACAAATAAATGCCCAGGGCCAGATGGCTTCACAGGGGAATTCTACCAAACTTTCCAGAAAGAACTGACATCAATCTTACTCAAAGTCTTTCAAAACATTGAAGAAAATGGAACACTATCTAACTCATTTTATGAAGCTAACATCTATCTAATACCAAAACTAGGCAAACATGCTACAAAAAAGGAAAACTACTGGCCAATCTCCCTAATGAATATAGATGCAAAAATCCTCAACAAAATACTTGCAAATCGAATCCAAAGACACATTTAAAAAATCATACACCGTAACCAAGTGGGATTCATTCCAGGCATGCAAGGATGGTTCAACATAAGAAAATCAATCAATGTATTACAACACATTAACAAGTCAAAAGGGAAAAATCAAATGATCATCTCAATAGATGATGAAAAAGCATTTGACAAAATCCAACATCCGTTTTTGATAAAAACACTTCAAAAGGTAGGAATTGAAGGAAACTTCCTCAACATGATAAAGAGCATATATGAAAAACCCACAGCCAGCATAGTACTCAATGGTGAGAGACTGAAAGCCTTCCCTCTAAGATCAGGAACAAGACAAGGATGCCCGCTGTTACCACTGTTATTCAACATTGTGCTGGAAGTGCTAGCCAGGGCAATCCGGCAAGACAAAGAAATAAAAGGCATCCAAATTGGAAAAGAAGAAGTAAAACTGTCATTGTTTGCAGATGATATGATCTTATATCTAGAAAACCCTGAGAAATCGATGATACAGCTACTAGAGCTAATAAACAAATTTAGCAAAGTAGCAGGATACAAGATTAATGCACATAAGTCAGTAAGGTTTCTGTATGCTAAGAATGAACAAACTGAAGAGACACTCAAGAAAAAGATACCATTTTCAATAGCAACTAAAAAAATCAAGTACCTAGGAATAAACTTAACCAAAGATATAAAAGACCTATACAAAGAAAACTACATAACTCCACTAAAAGAAATAGAAGGGGACCTTAAAAGATGGAAAAATATTCCATGTTCATGGATAGGAAGGCTAAATGTCATTAAGATGTCAATTCTACCCAAACTCATCTACAGATTCAATGCAATCCCAATCAAAATTCCAACAACCTACTTTGCAGACTTGGAAAAGCTAGTTATCAAATTTATTTGGAAAGGGAAGATGCCTCGAATTGCTAAAGACACTCTAAAAAAGAAAAACGAAGTGGGAGGACTTACACTCCCTGACTTTGAAGCTTATTATAAAGCCACAGTTGCCAAAACAGCATGGTACTGGCACAAAGATAGACATATAGATCAATGGAATCGAATTGAGAATTCAGATAGACCCTCAGATCTATGGCCGACTGATCTTTGATAAGGCCCCCAAAGTCACCGAACTGAGCCATAATGGTCTTTTCAACAAATGGGGCTGGGAGAGTTGGATATCCATATGCAAAAGAATGAAAGAGGACCCCTACCTCACCCCCTACACAAAAATTAACTCAAAATGGACCAAAGATCTCAATATAAAAGAAAGTACCATAAAACTCCTAGAAGATAATGTAGGAAAACATCTTCAAGACCTTGTATTACGAGGCCACTTCCTAGACTTTACACCCAAAGCACAAGCAACAAAAGAGAAAATAGATAAATGGGAACTCCTCAAGCTTAGAAGTTTCTGCACCTCAAAGGAATTTCTCAAAAAGGTAAAGAGGCAGCCAACTCAATGGGAAAAAATTTTTGGAAACCATGTATCTGACAAAAGACTGATATCTTGCATATACAAAGAAATCCTACAACTCAATGACAATAGTACAGACAGCCCAATTATAAAATGGGCAAAAGATATGAAAAGACAGTTCTCTGAAGAGGAAATACAAATGGCCAAGAAACACATGAAAAAATGTTCAGCTTCACTAGCTATTAGAGAGATGCAAATTAAGACTACAATGAGATACCATCTAACACCGGTTAGAATGGCTGTCATTAAACAAACAGGAAACTACAAATGCTGGAGGGGATGTGGAGAAATTGGAACTCTTATTCATTGTTGGTGGGACTGTATAATGGTTCAGCCACTCTGGAAGTCAGTCTGGCAGTTCCTTAGAAAACTAGATATGGAGCTACCATTCGATCCAGCGACTGCACTTCTCGGTATATACCCAGAAGATCGGAAAGCAGTGACACGAACAGATATCTGCACGCCAATGTTCATAGCAGCATTATTCACAATTGCCAAGAGATGGAAACAACCCAAATGTCCTTCAACAGATGAGTGGATAAATAAAATGTGGTATATACACACGATGGAATACTACGCGGCAGTAAGAAGGAACGATCTGGTGAAACATATGACAACATGGATGAACCTTGAAGACATAATGCTGAGCGAAATAAGCCAGGCACAAAAAGAGAAATATTATATGCTACCACTAATGTGAACTTTGAAAAATGTAAAACAAATGGTTTATAATGTAGAATGTAGGGGAACTAGCAGTAGAGAGCAATTAAGGAAGGGGGAACAATAATCCAAGAAGAACAGATAAGCTATTTAACGTTCTGGGGATGCCCAGAAATGACTATGGTCTGTTAATTTCTGATGGATGTAGTAGGAACAAGTTCACTGAAATGTTGCTATATTATGTAACTTTCTTGGGGTAAAGTAGGAACATGTTGGAAGTTAAGCGGTTATCTTAGGTTAGTTGTCTTTTTCTTACTCCCTTGTTATGGTCTCTTTGAAATGTTCTTTTATTGTATGTTTGTTTTCTTTTTAACTTTTTTTTTTCATATAGTTGATTTAAAAAAGAAGGGAAAGTTAAAAAAAAAAAAAAGAAAAAAGACAAACAAGGAAAAAAAAAAAAAGATGTAGTGCCCCCTTGAGGAGCCTGTGGAGAATGCAGGGGTATTCGCCTACCCCACCTCCATGGTTGCTAACATGACCACAGACATAGGGGACTGGTGGTTTGATGGGTTGAGCCCTCTACCATAAGTTTTACCCTTGGGAAGACGGTTGCTGCAAAGGAGAGGCTAGGCCTCCCTGTATTTGTGCCTAAGAGTCTCCTCCTGAATGCCTCTTTGTTGCTCAGATGTGGCCCTCTCTCTCTCTGGCTAAGCCAACTTGAAAGGTGAAATCACTGCCCTCCCCCCTACGTGGTATCAGACACCCAGGGAAGTGAATCTCCCTGGCAACGTGGAATATGACTCCCGGGGAGGAATGTAGACCCGGCATCGTGGGATGGAGAACATCTTCTTGACCAAAAGGGGGATGTGAAAGGAAATGAAATAAGCTTCAGTGGCAGAGAGATTCCAAAACGAGCCGAGAGATCACTCTGGTGGGCACTCTTACTCACACTTTAGACAACCTTTTTTAGGTTCTAAAGAATTGGGGTAGCTGGTGGTGGATACCTGAAACTATTAAACTACAACCCAGAACCCATGAATCTCGAAGACAGTTGTATAAAAATGTAGCTTATGAGGGGTGACAGTGGGATTGGGAATGCCATAAGAACCAAACTCCACTTTGTCTAGTTTATGGATGGATGTGTAGAAAAGTAGGGGAAGCAAACAAACAGACAAAGGTACCCAGTGTTCTTTTTTACTTCAATTGCTCTTTTTCACTCTAATTATTATTCTTGTTATTTTTGTGTGTGTGCTAATGAAGGTGTCAGGGATTGATTTAGGTGATGAATGTACAACTATGTAATGGTACTGTAAACAATCGAAAGTACAATTTGTTTTGTATGACTGCGTGGTATGTGAATATATCTCAATAAAATGATGATTAAAAAAAAAAAAAAAAAAGAAAGTACCATAAAACTCCTAGAAGATAATGTAGGAAAACATCTTCAAGACCTTGTATTAGGCGGCCACTTCCTAGACTTTATACCCAAAGCACAAGCAACAAAAGAAAAAATAGATAAATGGGAACTCCTCAAGCTTAGAAGTTTCTGCACCTCGAAGGAATTTCTCAAACAGGTAAAGAGGCAGCCAACTCAATGGGAAAAAATTTTTGGAAACCATGTATCTGACAAAAGACTGATATCTTGCATATATAAAGAAATCCTACAACTCAATGACAATAGTACAGACAGCCCAATTGTAAAATGGGTGAAAGATATGAAAAGACAGTTCTCTGAAGAGGAAATACAAATGGCCAAGAAACACATGAAAAAATGTTCAGCTTCACTAGCTATTAGAGAGATGCAAATTAAGACCACAATGAGATACCATCTAACACCGATTAGAATGGCTGCCATTAAACACACAGGAAACTACAAATGCTGGAGGGGATGTGGAGAAATTGGAACTCTTATTCATTGTTGGTGGGACTGTATAATGGTTCAGCCACTCTGGAAGTCAGTCTGGCAGTTCCTTAGAAAACTAGATATAGAGTTACCATTCGATCCAGCGATTGCTCTTCTCGGTATATACCCGGAAGATCGGAAAGCAGTGACACGAACAGGTATCTGCACGCCAATGTTCATAGCAGCATTATTCACAATTGCCAAGAGATGGAAACAACCCAAATGTCCTTCAACAGATGAGTGGATAAATAAAATGTGGTATATACACACGATGGAATACTACGCAGCAGTAAGAAGGAATGATCTCGTGAAACATATGACAACATGGATGAACCTTGAAGACATAATGCTGAGTGAAATAAGCCAGGCACAAAAAGAGAAATATTATATGCTACCACTAATGTGAACTTTGAAAGATGTAAAACAAATGGTTTATAATGTAGAATGTAGGGGAACTAGCAATAGAGAGCATTAAGGAAGGGGGAACAATAATCCAAGAAGAACAGATAAGCTATTTACCGTTCTGGGGATGCCCAGGAATGACTATGGTCTGTTAATTTCTGATGGATATAGTAGGAGCAAGTTCACAGAAATGTTGCTATATTAGGTAACTTTCTTGGGGTAAAGTAGGAACATGTTGGAAGTTAAGCAGTTATCTTAGGTTAGTTGTCTTTTTCTGACTCCCTTGTTATGGTGTCTTTGAAATGTTCTTTTATTGTATGTTTGTTTTCTTTTTAACTTCTTTTTTCATACAGTTGATTTAAAAAAGAAGGGAAAGTTAAAAAATAAAAAAAAATAAAAACAAGGAAAAAAAGATGCAGTGCCCCCTTGAGGAGCCTGTGGAGAATGCAGGTGTATTGGCCTACCCCACCTCGATGGTTGCTAACATGACCACAGAGATAGGGGACTGGTGGTTTGATGGGTTGAGCCCTCTACCACAGGTTTTACCCTTGGGAAGACGGTTGCTGCAAAGGAGAGGCTAGGCCTCCCTATGGTTGTGCCTAAGAGCCTCCTCCCGAATGCCTCTTTGTTGCTCAGATGTGGCCCTCTCTCTCTAGCTAAGCCAACTTGGCAGGTGAAATCATTGCCCTCCCCCCCTATGTGGGATCTAACACCCAGGGGAGTGAATCTCCCTGGCAACGTGGAATATGACTCACGGGGAGGAATGTAGACCTGGCATCGTGGGATGGAGAACATCTTCTTGACCAAAAGGGGGATATGAAAGGAAATGAAATAAGCTTCAGTGGCAGAGAGATTCCAAAAGGAGCCGAGAGGTCACTCTGGTGGGCAGTCTTACTCACACTTTAGACAACCCTAAAGAATTGGGGTAGCTGGTGGTGGATACCTGAAACTACAAACTTGAACCCAGAACCCATGAATCTCGAAGACAGTTGTATAAAAATGTAGCTTATGAGGGGTGACAATGGGATTGGGAAAGCCATAAGGACCACACTCCACTTTTTCTAGTTTATGGATGGATGAGTAGAAAAATAGGGGAAGGAAACAAACAAACAGACAAAGGTACCCAGTGTTCTTTTTTACTTCAATTGCTCTTTTTCACTCTAATTATTATTCTTGTTATTTTTGTGTGTGTGCTAATGAAGGTGTCAGGAATTGATTTGGGTGATGAATGTACAAGTATGTAATGATACTGTAAACAATCGAAAGTACGATTCGTTTTGTATGACTGCGTGGTATGTGAATATATCTCAATAAAATGAAGATTAAAAAAAAAAAAAAAGGGATTTGGGCATCAAAATGAGGATTTGACCACCCAGTCCAGTCCCTTGGAGGCCTGAGAGGGCCTTCTGCCCATCGAGCATTTCCCCTCTTCTCTATGCCTCCTCTGGAAATCCTTCCCTCACTCTTCCAGCCAGTCCCCCATTCCACCCCACCCCCACCCAACAGACCTACACCCTTCCCTGTTGAATGACCCAAGGCACTGACCACAAGGTAGTGGAGCAAATTACTTGTCTTTGTCTCCCCCATGAGACTGAAGAGAGAGGACTTCTTGGACTATGAACCACTCCCCACCCTTGCCCAGACATCACTCAGTTCCTGGACCTCAGAGAAGAAAGAGAAACTGTTTCAAGTGATGGTGATCTGGGAGATTGTTCAATTGCCAGACAAGAGCGTCCGGGAGCTGGAGAGATGCATGCAGATTGAAAAACAGTTGAAATGCACCCTGAACAGAGGCCGGGGGTGAGTGAAGGTAACCTCCCAAGGTTCTTTCAGGTCTCAGAAGGCTCTCATGAACACCAACCTGGATACCAGGCTTTTCCTTTTCTTCTTTGTGCCATTCTCAGAGAGTTCCCCAAAGCCCAGGCTTCTGCTCCCCAGGGACTCTCCCTCTCCACCAGACCCTCTGGCTCACTCCAAGCCCCCTCCAGATGAGTCTCATCCTCCCTCAACCCCCCAGCAGGGCCCATCAGCTGGGCCATTTCAGGGAGCAAGGCCCCAGGAAGGTCCAGAGCCCACCCAGCAGGCTGGAAGGAGAACAGCTGCCTGTGGGGAGAGAGAGGTGTACAGTGAGTTTCCCCATAGGCAGTCTGGGTTGAAAACGGATGAGCTAAGAAGGGGAACAAGGGGATGGAGGTGGCCTTGAAAAAAAAAATGTGCCCAGCCCAGAGGTCCCAGTTCCAAAGTGTTATTTTCTTCTGCAGCTTGCAGAAGAGCATGCCCACTTAAATGCTACAGCATGCAGAGGTCAACCAAATGCCACCGGACTAGAGAGAACTGGGGCCCGAGCATCACTATCTGTCCTCATGTGCAGATATTATTTACTGACTCTTCCACTGGACTGGAAGCTCCTTGGGGGCAGGCACTCCCAGTGCCTAACTCAGATTTCAGCCTGGAGTAGGCATTTCAATCAATACTTGTTATATGGGTCAGTGAACGGTAAAAGCTGTGAAGAGCCACCCTCAAAAACTACACATCCTGGCACAGTGTGGCCTACTAAAGTTTCAGAAGCTGAAAGCCCATCTCTCTCAAGACTCCCCACAGATTCATGGTCCCAGGCCAGAAGGCCTAGGAAAGATCTGAGAAGGCCAAACATGCTCATTATATTACGTACTATGTGAGAAAAACTCCCATGGGCTTAGTCAGAGTTGGGAATAGGGGTGATCGGGGACCAGAAGGTGTGAGAATGTCTCCAGGCTTGGCTGGGACAGAGGTGCCCTGAGCCACAGAACTTCCAGAAACACCAGGCTCTCTCTGCCTAGGCTCTGGGCTTACCTTCTGGTGAGATGCTAACGAGAGCACAGGGTCTCCTTGATGGCTTGATGTTTTACCCCAAGTCCATAAACAGCCTCTCTGGTTGAGACCTCAGAATCTTGGGCATTGGGTCAGTGGCTCCAGGGTCTGGCAACCTTAAAGGAATCCAGAACATGCAGGGATTATGAGGTGCCCACCAAGCAGCCGACCCTTGGGATGCCAGAACTGGGCAGCCTGTGGTCCTTCCTCTGTTCTCCTTCTGGCCCTCACATTCCCTCTGACTGCTCTAGCAGCCCTCACCAGCTTTGTCAGAGCTCCCAATCCCTGCCCAGCTTGCTCACCAGGCCTGCAGTGGGCAGGTAAGTGCCTTGGACACCCTAAAGAGCAATGCCCAGGGAGTGGTTTTTTGCTGTCTTTTGGTTCAAGTGCTGCATCACAGCCCTTTCTCAGTGGGACAGGCATCCTCTGGGGGATGCCAGGCCACAGGTAGGCTGCTTGCCAGAATGGGGAAAAAAATAAGGGTGGGCAGTCAGGCCGGTCCGAGTTCAAATCCTGGCTCTGTCACTTCCAAGCTAGATAACCTTTGCAAAGTTACTTGATTCCTCAGAGCCTCAGTTTTTCTGCTCCATAAAATCGGGAAGACAGTACATATCCTCCAGGGCTGCTGCAAGGGTTCAGTGAGATAATGCATATGGAGCACTTAATATAGGGCCTGACACTTAATGGGTTTTCAACAGATGGTAGGTATTGTTGGTGTTTAATATTGGCAAGGGCTATTTGAATTATGCCAAAGTGGACCCACAACATGGGCACTACCAGGGAGCTTGTTAGAAATGCAGGGTTTCCAGCCCAGCTCCAGCCTGCTGAATCAGTCTGCATTTTAATAAGATTTCTGGGTGATTCCACTGCATGTTAAATTTGAGACCAGCTAGGCTAGCGCCCAGCCTTCAGACAGTCATGTATGAGGAATATCTACTCCTGGGAGCCAATACAGGAAACAGCGTTGTGTCTCTTTAACTTAAAATGGCAGCAGCAGTGGTAGCAGTAATAGCACTAGGATATACTCGTAAAGCGGGACTGGTGTATCATACATGATTGTGGGTGCATCACTGTAACTCCGGGAAGCCAGGACTATGATCATCCCCATTTTACAAACAGGGAAGCCAAGGCACAGAAAGGTTAAGTCACTAGCCTGATGTTTCATTTAGCAAGTGATGCTGAACCACAATGCCAACCCATGCTGTCTGCCTCCAGAGCTCATGCCCTGATGGCCTATATGGAACATTCTGGGATTAGTGAGCAAACCACTCCATTCCATGCCGTGAGCACCCACTGAGCTGCTTCTCTGTGCCTGCCCAGCCCAGGCCCTGGAGATATGGAGATAGAGAAGACACAGGCTCTGCCCTCAAGGACTCACCCCTCCCAGTCCAGTGTGGGAGACAGGCACATAAATAAGTGATGCAACAAGGCATCCTAAGATCCCTGCAAGTGCAAACAAAATGGTGTGGGAATGCAGAGGAGAACTACGAGTGTTACCTGCGGGCATCCAGGAGGATTTCCCAGCAGAGGCGACTTTCCAGCAGGCCAGGTTGTTCCCAGTTATGGCTTCCTTTGTAAAGCCCCAGGCTCTGATGCATGATTAAAGTACCTTCCAGATCAGACAGTGTGTCTAGGATTCTAGGGAGAAGAATTTTGGTGAGGTAGGGAGGTGATCGTGGTCAGGAGATCAGGAATTTAAGTCCTGTCTTAGGTTTTAACTCATGGCCTAGCTTTGCACAATTATTGGTCCCTCAGTTTCCCCAGGTCTTCAGGGAAGAGGTTTGGAATCCATGAATGGGACTGTAGACTCTGATTGAGGAGCCCAAGGCTGGTTACAATTTCTCTGGAGCAGGGACTGCATCCGCCTTGTCTGCTGTATCCCAGGAACCTAGCCTATCAGCTGGTCCAGAGCTGCTGCTCCATAATGACTTGTTGAATGGGTGTTGAGAGAGCAGCTGCAGGAGAAAGGGGCCAGGATGACCAGACCCCAGGCTCCTCTTATACCCAGAAGCCCTCAGTCCTGTCCAGAGTCCAATCAGCCTCCTCCCTTCCTCTAGGTCTCTGCTTCCAACCCTAAGCTGGAGTGGGTTGGGCTTCTCTCTGTCAGGGAAATGGGTCTCCGAAGATGCCTAGAGAAACCCAGAGCTGGCAAGGCCTTTGGAGACAAGCCCAGTGTACGGATAAGGGAAGAGGCCAGACAGGAGAAGGGACTGGCCCAGTGACACCAAGGGAACCTGTGACAGAAGTGGAACCGGGAGCCACATGGGCCTGCGCCTTGTATAGGGCTCCTCCACCCCCGCCACTCTGCCTGCCTGGCTAGGGGCTCCCAAGGGTCAGAGAAGAGAGAGGTGATGTGTGAATGAAGGAGAAAGGCCTGTCACCCAGAAAAGTGGGCCTTCAAGGCCTCTGGGGCCAGATTGGGCTTGAGGCTGGGGGGAAGGATCAGAGGTAGCTGCACCAAGGTCAAGACTGTTCAGGAGCATGAGCTCTTGGGAAACTAGGGCCAAGGGCACAGGAGCGGGCTGCCAGGAAGCTGCAGCTGGAATGTTGTGGACTCATGTTTCCTATTAGGCGCTCCTCCTCCCACCACTGCTACACCCCACCCCGAAAAAAAAAAAAAACCTCTCTCTTCTGGGATACATTGGGAGAAGAAAAAGGATATGATGTTGAGTAAGTCCCATTTTGGGGGAATGTGTTGACAGGAGCTCCCCAGGCAGCCCCCAGCAGCAGGCCCTTCTCCAGGCCAGAGCCTCATCCTTATTGACTTACTACTCTATCTCCTTGAGGCTAGGTCAGCACCCTCAGGGCCCCTGGCCTGGATACCCAGAAGATGCCCCCAACCCACTGGCTTTGAGTTGAACACACCTGGGTTTGAATCTCTCCTCCAACACTTACTAGGCTTTGTGGCCTCTGGTAACTCATGTCTCTGAGCTTCACTTCCTGCAACTGTAAAACGGAGCAAATGATCCTTGCCCTGCCTGGGTCCCAAAGCACACAGTGCAGGGAGGGAGGGAGCAGAGACGTCCACCAAGAACCCTTTCTGCTCTCTGCCTTCCCATGGGTAGTGGTGAGGTCCTGAGTCCTTGCTTGTCTTTCCCTCTCTGTATCCTCTCCCCACCAGGTGGGGAGAGGACTCAAACCTTTCTGTGTCAGGCCCTCTATACAACAAAAGTGCCTGTGGCCTCTCAAAACTGTCCCTTATCCCAGCCACCCCAAAGACAATCCTGACAGCCTATTCATGGCACAAAACACAGCCAAACATTTACTCTCTCCATGCACACACACATGCACATGCTACACCCACTGTACCCAAAAAGGCTAAGGAAGGGGAGGGACCCCAATATTCCTTGAGCAGACTCTTTGTGCCAGGGCCTCTACTAATATAATATATATATATATATCATCTCACTGACCCGTCACCACACCCTTAGGAGGGGCTCACCATTATTCTTTCCATTTTGCAGATAGACAGATAAACTCTCAGAGAAGGGCATGCCTTACTCCAAATCACCCAGCTCAGAAGTGGCCAAGCCTACATTGCAACTCATGTCAGTCTGACTCCAAAGCCCATGCTGTTCCCACTGTTCTGTGCTGTGACCTCTCAGGCTTGAGGAACAGGCAGACAAAGAAAGAGATCATTAAAATGGAATGTACCTGAGTGTAGTCATATAATGGAAGTACTACACAGCTATGAGAGAATGAACTACTGCAATGACATGGGTGAATCTCCCCACTGCTATGTGGAGCAAAAGAAGTCCAACACAAAAAAAGAAAATACTACAGTGTGCACCATTTATATTCCATGTATATGAACTTCAAGACCAAGCAAAACCAATCTGCGGGGATAGAAGTCGATATACTAGCTACCCTTGGGGTAGGAGGGGTTATTAGTGATTGGGTGGAGGCACAAGAGAGCCTTCTGTGGTGCTGGAAATGTTCTATACCTCGACCTGCATGGTGGTTGCACAGGTTGATACATATGTTAAAGTTCATCAAGCTGTAGATTTAAGTTTAGGGCACTATACTGTATATAAATTGCATCTCATTAGAGAAGTACTTTAAAAACCCAACATGCCAAGAACTCCCCCTATATCTTTGCATGGCCTTAAATGTCACCTCTTCAGAGAGACCTTCCCTGACCCCCTTAACTGATCTAATTTAGGAACACCACCCCCCCCATACACACACAAACATACACCTCTGTACCCCAGACACTGTCTATTCTATCAACTTGTTTTAATTTTTGGTACCTACCAGTTGGGTGCTGGAGCTGGCTCTCCCTAGCGTGTGAGAGCCAATTATGAGCATCTCTTTCCAACTCCTCATTTGGTGACTTCACGTTGGTAGTTCAGGATTGGTCTCTGTGGGAGATTTTACACCATAGAAATCAGCAAATGCTACAAATCAGGGCTTCCCTCCCCTTCAAAGCCAGTTTGCCAGCACACCCTGTATGTATCACCATCCGCAATGATCTCTTTTATTTACTAGTTTATTTATTGTATCTCCACTGCTAGAATGTGAGCTCCATGAGGGCAGGGTCCCTGGCTTATGTTTTTTACCACTGAATCCCTGGTGCCTGGAACTGTGCTTGACATACAGTAGGTGCACAATAAATGCTGGCTGAATTAATAAAGGCCTGGCCCTAACACTATGGGGGGCACAAAAGAGGGACTGGTTAACTTTATCCTAGAACAGGGAACTTTTGAGCTGGGGCTTCCACAATGAGGAGGAGTTTGCCATGGAGTCAAGAGAGAAAGGATTTCCCAGGCAGGGGGTACAAAATGGAGGCAGGAAGGAGCTTGGGAGTGTCTGCAGGAAACACAGCAGCCAGTATGGCTGTATTGTAGGGTATGTGGGGTGGGGAGAGGCCTTGGGAGTGATGTAGAAAGGTAGAGGCTGGAACCGCATTGTAAAGGGCCTTAGCTCCTTGAATGAAGGGATTTTCCCTTGTAGGCAGTAGAAAGCCACTGAAATGTTTTAATTAAGGAATAATCCAATCAAGTCTTTGCTGGCAAGATGCCTCTGTTGGCATTGGTGGGGGATTGATTGGTGGATTGAAGGGGGATGACTCTATAGTATACCTAGGATGGTGGTGGTGGTGGGGGGTGCTGATCTTTTGAAACCTCAGTCCTTCTTGCTGTTTTCCCTGCCTGTTTCTTCTCCCTCAGTCCTCCATGAAGATGGAAAACAGCTGGCCCCTTCTCTCAAAGCCCAATGGCCTCCAGACCCTCACCTTCACTTCCTTTGGCCACACTTCTTCTCAGCCTGGCCTAGCTCTGTGGGAGCAGCCTGTGTGGCACTGCCAAGATGCTTGGAGGGCGGCTGCCCAGTGAGGGCACAGGGACAGTCCGTGCCTTCCTAGTGTTCCGACATTAGCCACCCCACGCCCCGTTCCGGGACCCATCCTGCTGAGCCCAATAGCAGCAGAAGCTACCACCACAGTCGCTGCTGGAGGAGGAGGGTTAAGGGGCCTTTGTTGTCTGGGGTGTTGCTATGCAGGGACAGCCACAGGCAGCTATGAGGTTGGGCTGTGGTCTGGTGTGAGGCTCAGGCTTGGCAGCCGAGGCAAGCCACTGCAGCCTGGGCTCCCACTCTGGGCAGGGAGTGCTAAATTAGAGCCTCCAGCCTTCCAATTTAGAGGACCAAAATAAACCTAGGAATATATATATATATTTTTTGCTGGGGCCTCAGCACTCAAGCCTCCAGGCAGTGGCCTGGCTCTGTCCTCAACCCCTAAGTTATGGAGGTCAGGGAGCTGGGCAGCCTGGGATGTCTAAATGCTGGGCCAAAGGGTAGAGAGGCAGCATGGGGGGGACTGGGTTGGGGGTATTTGTCTGTGTTTCTATAATCAGCCCAGTTCAGTTCAGTCGGATGTGACTCATCACAAGCTAGCTGCACCCTGGGATGACAGTGGAGAGCAATGACAGAATTTTCCCAACTAGGAGATGCCCTAAAGACCATGTGAGTCAAGCGTCTCATGTTTTTAGATGGAGAAATGAGGTCCAGAGAGGGTAAGGGACTAGCCCAAGGTCACACAGAAAGTCAGGGGGGCAGAGGCAGGACTAGAATCCAGGGCTTCGATGCAGAACTAACCCTACCCCAGGCAGACCTAGGGGAACTTGCTGATGGAGATGCACACAGCAAGTTGGGTGAGCTCTTGGAGGATCCCTGGAATACAGTCAGCCTGTATCCTAGCCAGAGCCAGGAACCTGATGTGGCCCAAGAGTTGCATGGGGACATCCTTTCTAGCACCAGTTCCAGCCCCCCACCCCCAGGAGCACCTTCTGCCACCCTTTCTAAGGAAGGAGGAAGCCGAAATGATGATGATGATGATGATGATGATGATGATGATGATGATGATGATGATGATGATGATGATGATCATCATCATCATCATCATCATCATCATCATCATCATCATTATCAAAATAGCTAACCTTTATTGAGTACTTACTATATGCCAAGTCCTGTGCTAAGTGCCTCTATATATCATCTCATTTGATCCTCATGATAATCCTATAATGTGAGGCCTCTTATTATCCCCTTTTAGAGACAAGAAAACTGAAGCACAGAGAGGTGTAGTAAAGAGCTAGAATTGTTTCTTCTGCAAGACTGGGTGGTCCTGGAGGTCACTCCATGCCTGCCCATAGGGGTATTTGCAATGGCCTGGGTGAGAGGGAATGGCAGGGTTTGGGAGCTGGTCTGGAAAGACACAAACATCTTAAGAATCCTCCCTGCCTTAATGGGCAGGGACTGGAGCAGGCAGAAGTGGGGGGAGCAAAAGGTGCAGGACTCAAGCCACCTCCCCAAAGGGAGGCAGGGCAAGGGGGGGGTCTCTGTGGGATCTCTACCCACTCTTCACCCAGAGAATGTCAGGGCCATGAGGCAGACCCTCAGTGTAACCATCCAGTACCAAACTCTCTTGGCAGCAGAGTCAAACCGAGGCTCAGAAAGGTGGAGGGATTTGCTCAGCTCAGCGTCACACAGCTAGGAAGTCGTGGAGCTGTGGTTCAACTCCCAGTCCCCAGAGTTCTTTCAACTATCACACCCTGCCTCCCTTCAAGCAGGCCTTTGGAGCCAGAGAGAACTTGGTTTGAACAGCAGTGGATTTCTCATCTGAAACCATGGCAGCCAGAAGGAGGAAGCACATAACTTTTCAAGTCCCAAAAGAAAAGAAGTGTCAACCCAGAATCTGCTATCCAGTGAAAATATGATTCAGGGATGGAGTGGGAAAAAGAGACATTCTCAGATGAAGGAAAATGTGAAGAGAATTTGTGGCCAGCATTTATCTGTTCTAAAGGAGATGCTAAAGAAAGTTCTTCAGATGACAGGGTGGTGACACCAGAGAGAAACTTGGGATAGGGGTATATTTGCTTAATCCCACAACCCTGACTCTTCCACAATCCCTCCCAGCCTGGGTGCTCCATGCCCTTTGCCCTGTGGAGGGGGTGAGCAGGGCTCCAGGAGTCCTGAGCCTGGGCCTGTGGGCAAGGCAGAAAGCTAAGGGGAATAGGCAATGGGATTTGTGATCCTGCCATGCTGATTGGCAGCTACCACCACCACCACTGAACTGCTGTGCAACCTCAGGTAGGTTTGCCTTCTCTGAGCTTCAGTTTCTCCTCTGGCCCAATGCGGATAATTACACTTAGGGGGTTCCCAGGCTCCCAACCATTTTGTGTGAGTGAGACGAGAGCAGGGATGGGAAACCAGTTAGTGATGTGTGAAAGGGTCTCCTTGGATGGGAGGGAGGGTGATTATCAAGCCTCTGAGTGGTTCCCTCCTTTCCTACCAGCCAGACATCAGAACAGCAGCAGGGGTTAGGCCACTTAGCAACTCGGTTTCCCTTAACTTCCTCCCTGGAGCCTTTGCAGTTTGGAATTCGAGGGCTTTGATGGAAGAGGAAGCTGGGGCTGCCTACTCTCTTTCAATGGATTCTTTCTGGTACCAACAGTTTCTTCACACATCCTATCAAACGAGAAGGGAGGGTGTGAGTCAGAAGTGGAGTGGCTCTCCCCTGGAGGCAGCTGTGGGGGTGCCAGGTGATCCACATGTGCTAGGTGCCCAGGCAGAGGGTGGGGGCTCCTCTGGGAAGAAATCAGGCTCTGGATGCCAAGCTTGAGGGCCAAGGTGAACAGGGGAACAGGTAGTAAGAGCTGCTATAGCTGGGTTAAAGGGCCAGAAGGGCAGGAAGGAAGCTGGGCCTGTACATAGAACATGGGCAGTCAGTGGAGCCCAGAGATCTGGCTTCTAGGCCCACTGTCTTGCTTGTCCACCTTGGACAAGTCCCTTTCCGTCTTCAACCCTTGATTTCCCCATTGGTATTCTGTGTGTGTGCATGAGGGTGCACACGTGTGCGTGTGTATAGGGGAGGGCTGGACCACTGACCTCTAAGGTCTTCAAGCTCTGACCTCCCATGGTTCTGATTTAAGGAATTAAGCCCTGAGGCAGGAGGCTGAGGGGAGGAGGGGGTGTACCTGAAAGCTCTCTGGGGGAGTTAGTACAGTATGGTCCTCACTTTGTTGCAGATGGAGGATCTGGGAGTTGCAACTCTGCTAATTATCATCTTCATAACCTTAAGCAAGGCACAAAATGTTCCTAATGTCCCCAGCCCAGCTTTTCTCCTCCCCCCGCTGCCCCTACATTGGTGGGGAGTTATCTCTGTGGGCCATGTGATGGGAGGGCTCATGGGACAGCTTTGAGATGGGGTGGGATGGGGTAGGGCTCTGGCCTGGTTCCCACGTCCAGCATGGTGTGGCCCCCTGCACAGCATGGTTCCTTGGCAGGCTGGATTTGGGGTCTCTGGGGCTTTGAGCAAACTGGTTCCCATCTGACAGATTCTACTGGGGCAATCACAGTTCTGAACTATCCTGCTTCTCTAGCAAATGCCCCCCTCCCCAGCAGATGGCAGAGTGTTTGGGGACCCCACTTCCAAAGATTACCCCAGGGTGATATCATATGCTGGTTCACAAGCTTTGAATTTGCCTGGGGTCAGGCAAAAAGGTGATCAGGACTGGTGAAGGAGATGGCTATGTTGGGCCCTCCACTCATGACCCTAAAGGACACATGTGGGGAGGAAAAAGAAGCTCTTTGGAGACATGATAAGTTCAGAAAACAGTGATTCTTGGGGACATCTGGAGAAACCGCAGGTCAATTGGAAAACTGTGTTAGCTTGGGTCTGGGTGGCAGTGTTTGGAAAAGGGGCAGGGAAGCAGGGAGGTCTCCACGAGGGGAGAAGGCTGGGAGCGCCCTCAGACGCAATCCAGGCAGAAGACACACAGTTTCCTCACAGACCCCAGGACTTGGAGCGGTGAGGGAGGGTATAGAGGCTCTGACTGGTTTGAATACAGAAAGGCCCAGGCCATGGAAAGAGCTGAATCAAGTTGAAGAGAAGTCTTACTGTGCCCCCAAGGCAATGGCCTCCCACCCTCACTTCAGGGCCAACCAGTGTCTGAGCCCTTGTTGTTCATGCTGTGTTGGGTTTTGACCCTCCCAGGCATTGTGTGTGGGGGAGGGTTATCAAAGTTTCTCGGTAGAGAAAGGTTCTAAAAAGATGAAAGGAGAAGTGGTGGTCTAAGGCTCTCTGAGGAAGAAAACTACCCCAAACCCCAAACTCTGATCAGTATCTGAAACCCCCTTCCCTCTTTGGGCAGAATTAACTATTTTGTAAGTCTTGCTGGAAGACACTGCCTCCCACTATGGAAGCCAAAGGAGCTCCCTCTCTTAGTCACCCAGTGGCCAATCACTTGCTCCCCATGTCAAGAAGCAAGGACATTTAAGAAATTTTTCCCAGTTTCAGTGTGAGCTGGTGGGGGGCTGGGGGAAGGAACAGTGCGGCAGGCAGTATACAAGCCTGACTATTCCTTGGCTTTGTGACATGCTTTCCTACCTTGCTGGGTGTCTGTCCTTGCTCCAGCAGGTTGGTTCTCCACCTTCCCCAACCAGACTGTGAGTGATCCCAAAACCTGCTAGTAAATCTTTTTTTGGTTTAACTTAGCTGGAGTCAGATTCAACCAAAACCCATGCTGAATATGGCCCCTGTTGGCTGAAGGTCATGAACCAAGTTACCATTACTAGCTCTAGAACAGTCTCAATGCACAATGAAGGGTTGAGCCAGGTCAGAGTCTAGGTCTCTTCAAAGCAGAATGGCATCTGGAGCAACACACTGGGGGTACCCTATTTTGAGGCATCAAGCTAAGGCACACATTAGGTGCTCAATGGATGGATGAATAAATGATTAAGAACATTCTACTTCATCCCCAGCTATCCCATTCTGTGTTCTCGGTGCCAGACCACGTACACCCCTGATCATTCCACCTCAGAGAGAAGGAATTGAACATCAGAGAGTCATGAGATGGAAAGCTGGTGTGCCCCCACTCTGCTGAGTCTGATACCCTCCTGGCTCAGTTGGAAAGGCCAAGCCCAGAGAGGGGACAGGACTGGCTTAAGTTCACACAACATTAGGACTCAGCTCCCCTGCCTCCATCATAACATGTCAGGAATTTTTGCCAACTTTGTATTCCAGAGGTCCCATTCCAAAGCAAGTTCCTTCCCAGAATGCATTGGGACTTCAAAGCAGGGAAGGATGGCATCTGGGCTCTCCCTACTCCCCTTCACCCCGGGCGATCCTGAAGCTAGAGGGTGGGAGTGCCTTTGATCAGCCAGGAGAGTTGACTGTCCTTCATTGCGCCTGACAGCAGAGATGAGCCAGAGGCTGGCCCATGCCCTCTGGATGCTGGGAGAACACACGTCGCCAGAGAGAAAGCCCAGCCTCCAGCCCGGGGCCTCCCACATCTGGGGTGCACCACCCAAAGCCTGCACAGCTGGTCAGCAGGAAGGCCCCCCAGCTGGGGGATGTTTGTGCTAATCCTCGGCCATGGAAGCAGCATGATAGCTAAGTTGATGTCTCCAGGGTGGGCCATGACTCAGCACTGGGGGCTTTGCTTCCCAGCCACTTTCCACTCCCACATTCCTCCTGAGTCCCTGCATCCTGCAACTTCTCTCATCAGTTATCATCACTTTCTCAGACAAGGTCATGGGTGTGAGCCAAAGGGCCCTGGACTGGGAGTCTGGAGACCAGTCCTCAGCCACTGTCTGGCTGTGTGATCTTGAGTCAACTCCTTGCATTCTCTGGACCTCAAACAGCCCCAGTGTAATAGAGGAGACTAAGGTCTATGCTATTCTGTGAATCTCTGAATCAGGGAATGTGATTTGTGACTGATGACAACTTACCCATATCTAAGGGATGCTGATTCTCTGTTTTGTCAGGCTTAGTTGGGTGTCTCAGCACTCTAGCCCCATGGCTCTGCCCCTTAACGCCGTGTTAAAGGATAAGGTAGGTGGGTCCTAAAGCAGGCTTTGATTGGGTTGGGAGAGGAAAAGAACAGAGGGAAATACAAACTGTGTATTCAAACCCCAAGATTCTCCTTGTGTCTTTGGTTCCATGGCCAATCATGGAAACCAGTGATAGGAGACAAAATCAAAGAAGCCTGATGTTTGATAAATCCAGGAAAAAGGTGTCCAGGCCTCCTCTAAGAACAGAGTGTCAGTGCCCAGAACTCACGCCTTGCTCCTAGAGCCCAAAGATGCTCAGGCAAAGCACTCTTTCTTGGGGGAGAAGACCATGCAATGCGACTCTCTCCAGCCAACAAAGGATGGGATCTTTAGCTAGGCCTCCCAGCCCAGTCTAAATTTTACCTGGAGGTGCTCTGGGGAGCCAAGAACAACCTACTGTCACCTGCACTGTACAATGATGCAGGCCTCCCTCATTAAGACTGGGAAAAATCTGTACAGCAAGCATCAAGCCGAGACTGCCAAGCAAGCGGCTGTCCTACCAGGGCCTTCCTCCTGTGGGGACACCTGAGAACCACCGGGTGTTGGGCTGGGAGCAAAAAAAAAGAGCTAGAAAGCCTCCTGGAGCTGCGGGGCTGGTTGAACAATCCTTGGCATTGTGTTAGGGAACAAAAAGGGCTTCAGTCAGGGAGTGCCATTAGGAAAAGGAGATGGGATCTTATGCTGCCTTTTCACTTGACCTACCATTGCTTCCAACAGCCCAGAAAAGAGGTATCTTCAGCTGTATTTTATAAGTAAGGAAACTGAGGCACAGGTTGGTTAAAGGGCCTTCCCTACAATGGCTCATAAATCAGAGTCTGGGGTTAAAGCCACTTTTGTCTCCAAATCCCATGGTCTGTCCCTTCTCCTGTATCATGCTGGTGTAGTTCAGAGACAGCAAAGAGCACTTGCAACAGGAGAGGTCAGTGAAGGCTTCACAGAGGGGGTGGTGTCTGGGAAGGGGCTTAAGGATAGAAATTTGGGATAGGTGGGCAGGAAGGAGGAGTGTTCCAAGGGTATAGAGGAGTGGGAGGGATGGGATGGGGTATACCTAAGACATAGGGGTCAAGAAATGGAAAGGTATATTGGCAGGACAGCAAGGAGGCCAGACTGGCTAGAGGAAGCAGGTAGGAGAATAAAGGGATGAAACACAAAAGATAACTTAAGCTCCAACTGTGGGGGCCTTGAATGCCAGGATAAGGAATTTGACCTTAACGCTGTAAGCCATGGGGAGCTATGGAGGATTTTAGACAGGGGAAGGACCACGGACCCTCCTGGCAGAAGCATGGAGGAGAGATTGGAGAGGAGAAGATGAGAGTGGAGGCATGAGATGAAGAAGACCTCAAAGAGGGAAGAGATGCTGAGGAATGAGAAAACTAGGAGGGAGATTTAAGCAATTTGAATGGGGTAGGACGGAAGACCCTCTAGGTGCTGTGAGGGACAAGAGAAAGGAGTGTAAGCTGATGCCCAGGTTTCTAGTAGATGGGGAGCCACCATTGATGCAGGAGGAATGCCAGTGTGGTTTTGGCCACAGTGGGTTTGAGGAGCTCCTTGTACATTCCAGGTAAAGGTTTGTCCTGATCAGAGGAGAGAAGGCAAGAAAGCCACAGTCAAGAGAGCAGTTTAGGGGTCATCAGTCACTTATTAGCTAGGCGATCTCAGGCAAGTTACATGACCTCCCCAGACCTCAGTTTCTTCATCTGTGCAATGGAATAATAGTTGTGCTGACCTCACTGGGTTGCTGTGAAGAGTGAATGAATACATGTAAAATGCTTAGAACAGCACCTGGCACAGCATAACCATGCAATTCATCTTCGCTCTTGTTTTTACTGTCAGAACAGAGGTGATAGTGGAAATCTGAGGGGTGGGTGAGGTCATGCAGGAAGTATGTGAAGGGTGGGAAAAGAAGTGATTCTGGCCCAGAGATGGAGGAGCACCTACTTGCAAGGGATGAGCAGAGAGACCCTAAGGAAATTGGCCAGAGACCCACAGGAGGGCCTGGGTCTTCAGTTCTAATCTCAATAGGTTCTGATGTCCACCTCCCTGTGAGAGTCTTTCTGCCTGTCTTGAGATCCATGTTTTAAGCTGTGATAATTGTGAGTATTTGGGGCTTCACCAGTGTTCCTGCCTCACCTCTGCTCACTGGCCCCCCATTCCCTCACATTAAGTCTATACTCAAATATCTCCAGGCCTCATGGAACTGAGAAATGGAAGATCCCCACTTGGCCAGGGCTTCCCATCCTAGGCCACAGTGGGCCTGAGACTTGATTCCCATGTGTGGAGTGGGTGCCATATGCCTCCCTTGCCCCTCCCCACCTTGAGGCAGAGGGTGTCAATCAGCTCATGACTTTGAAGTGCTTTGAGCACCCTCAGGAATTCCCAGGGCAGGCCCAAGCCCTTACTCCCTCCCAGAGGCAATGCAGGTGCTGTCAGAGGAGGTGGGAGCCTCATCTTGCTTTCTGCCAGTCTTCCAACAGGTGGCTGGCAGCTCCCACCTGAGAGAGCAGGGGAGCCCTATTTGCAGACTCCAGCCCTAGGTAGTGGGCAGGCTGGAGGTCCCCGCAGCAGCCACTGGCAGGACCGGCGTGGAGGCCCTCTCGTTAGTGATCTCATCCTTCCAGCTATCCCAGCATGTAGCATCTTGCCGAGCCAGGCGCCCAGGCTCATACCTGCAGTGCGGTCCAGGGACACATGTGCTGCTTTCCAGGCATCTTCAGGCTTGTGTTAGGCAGCCCAGCTGACCTGGCTCCACTGGATGTCTTTGCAGAGGCAGTAGAGGCTGAAGGAGAGGACCAGAGTGTCCAGCTCCTTGGGTTTACTCCTCTTTTTTGGCAGGAA
The DNA here is from genome assembly GCF_015220235.1 of Choloepus didactylus. Taxonomy (NCBI): domain Eukaryota; kingdom Metazoa; phylum Chordata; class Mammalia; order Pilosa; family Megalonychidae; genus Choloepus; species Choloepus didactylus. The sequence goes on along the minus strand of NC_051334.1, from coordinate 72,320,554 downwards.
GGAACATAGTGGTACACAAGGACCCTGAAACAAGCGACCAAGGGAGGCTGGGGTTCTTGCCTTGGGAAGAACACTGGATATGGAGTCAAGTCAGGGTGTAGCCCAGCTCTGTCCATGATTGTCTAGGCAGGCTTTGGGTAAGTGACCTTTCACCTTTGTTGTCTGAAACAGACTTTAATTGAATCCCTTTTATGTGTCAGGCTCACAGGACTTCCTTCAAAATGCCCCTTCAACAAAATAGTTTCAGTGGCTGAGAGATTTCAAATGGAGTTGAGAGGTCACTCTGGTGGACATTCTTATGCACTATATAGATAACACCTCTTAGGCTTTAATGTATTGGAATAGCTAGAAGTAAATACCTGAAGCTACCAAACTCCAACCCAGCAGTCTGGACTCCTGAAGACGATTATATAATAATGTAGATTACAAGGGGTGACAGTGTGATTGTGAAGACCTTGTGGATCACACCCCCTTTATCTAGTGTATGGATGAGTGGAGGAATGGGGACAAAAACTAAAGGACAAATGGGGTGGGATGGGGGGATGATTTGGGTGTTCTTTTTTCACTTTTATTTTTTATTCTTGTTCTGGTGCTTTCTGCTGTAAGGAAAATGTTCAGAGATAGATTGTGGTGATGAACGCATAACTATGTTATCATACTGTGGACAGTGGATTGCATATCATGGATGATTGTATGGTGTGTGAATGTATTTCAATAAAACTGAATTTAAAAAAAAAAATGCCCCTCCAAAGAAAGACATTCTTATCCCTGCTTTACAGATAAGTAAATGAAGGCCCAGAGAGGTGAAGAAAATTTTCCAAGAACAAACAGCAGGGAAGTGGCAGAGCCGGTACTGAAATCCAGGTCTCTGTGAATCTATAACCCACATGCTCTCCACCATAACCCACTGCCTGCTCTTGAGAAATGAGAGGAGGAGGAGAGCCCATGGTTGCTTAACTAGCGAGCAGCTGAGCTGGAATTCCAAAGCCAGAGCTTGTTCCATGCAGGGTGGAGGCTGCCCTGGAGTGGCTGAATCCCAGACTCTAGGAGTTGCCTACAATCCCTTCATTCCATGGCCTCCTTGAAGGGGGCCAAATGCCTAGACATGTGGATCAGAGGAGACGATATCTAAAGGCTTCCCCTCTGCAGCTTGGTGGACTGGGGGTTCACTCTTTACTCTTCAGCTTCTGATGAACTCCTCTTCCTATCAGTGAAAGCTCATGTGGTCATCTTAACCTCTCATAGCCTGCTTTTTTAACTCTTCAAACCTTACTCTGTATGGCTGTCATAACAATTAACTGAAATAACTGAAGTGAAGGATCTGGCATTCCAGAAAAACTGGCTACTGGGAAGAAGTGCTCCAAGAATCCCTCATCCATATACACCACCTTGGAGCTTACAAAAAACACTGTCTTGTTCATTTCCAGAACCTGCATCATTCTGTTCAGCAAACCAGATGGTGGTGATGGGAATCAGTGGTGGTGTTCGTGGAGGTGGTACATATGAAATAGAACACATATCAAATGGTAATATGGTAATATGGTAACATTGCTGCACTCTTTGAGCCAGCAATTTTGCATTAGGAATTGAAAAACTACTTTAAGGATGTTTATTGACTCATTGTTTGTATTAGGAAAACAACCTAAAAGACCAACAATAGGGAACTGGGTAAATAATTTATGATTATGGGGCCTACAGAACACATAACAGAATGAGAGTACATATCCATTTAAGATGGTCAGGTAACCCCTCTGTACCAAACACAAAGTGATAGATGATTGATACACTGTAAAAAGAGAAAACCCCCAAGACAGAATCAAGCTCAAGAAAAAGAGATACATATCATGCACGGAAATGCAAAGCAGTGATCTGAGCAAAGCTGTGGCAGGTCTGCCAGCCTCCAGGTCTGAATGCAGGTGGAAGTTGCCAGCACTCAGCTCCTATGGCTGAGTGCTCGCACTAATGCGATGGGAGGCAGAAGCCAGATTTCCCTACTTGAGGCTTGGGAAAAGAGTGCTCTCCCAGGAAGAGCTGGAAAAGACAGCTGCCAGCTGCTGTGGGGGTTCTGACCATAAGGCAGCCTGGGCCTTGGGGAGCTGGGGGGAAGCCAGACCTAGCCTATGACCAGGAAATGAACCAAGTCATGAGGGCTCCACAGCTGGAGGGGGAAAGGGGCCCCAGCATCCCATAGGACAGGAGCCTTGAGCTGCCATTGTAAGACCTGATTCTGTTTTGGGGGGCTTCGTGGGGACCAGTAGAGGCAACCACAAAACCACTAGACAGGGAGGGACAAGCACTGAGGGAGAGAGACAGACAATAGAGCATAAACAAAAACAAAACAACACTCCCTCTCCCTCTCCAAATGAGTCTGCAAAACAAAATTCCAAAACACTCAAGGAAATCTAACAAAGAGAGCCAACAAAATCTATGATCAGCACATAAATTTACTCCCGATGAAGTTTTGGAGAATGGGCTGACAGATTTTGAAAACAGACATGTCTAAGATGCTCACAGAAATAAGTAAAGGAATGATGGTCCTTAAAAGAGCAAGATATTATGGCACAAAAGCAGGAAGAGAGACATGAAAAGAGTCAATTAGAAATCTTGGAAATCAAAAATATGGTCATTGAAATAAAAAAGAAAGCCTCAAAAAATGGGATAGACTAAAGCCTGGACACAGTCATGGAAAGAATTAGTGAATTGGAGACTAGTACTGAGGGATCCACCCTGGGATAAAGAGGCACAAATTTTTGAAAGAGCAGTCAACAGGCATGGAGAGGTTGGCATTGAGAGGCTCCAGGCTAGGTCCAACAGAAGGTCCAAACACAAATAGATAATGGAGAAAATGGGGGAAAGGCAGTACTTGAAGACATAGTAGCTGAGACTTTTCCATAATAGTTGAGAATTGTACAGCATGGAAGGAAGGTGTGAGTTCTCAGGGAGAACTTCAAGGGCACTTCAAGGACTGAACAGAAGAAATAAAAATAAATTTATACCTGGAGACTTCATAGAAAATTAGCAAACCATTGAAAGTAAAGAGAAAAGCGTTAAAGTTACAGCAAAGAAAAGACCTGTTATCTACAAAGGAACAAGTCTACATACAATATTGCATGGCTGTCAGTGTGAGGCAGAGCCACATGTACAATTGATGGCTGTTGTGATTTGATGATGGGGAAGGATATTGTTGAGGCATCTCCAGTAAGCCACCTCTAAAGATGGCTGAAGATGTGGTTTTCATACCTTTGCGCTGTACCTCCTCAGTATTCCTGCCAGTTCCCCACGAATTTTCCAGTTTTCCTTGCCTGTGCTCAACAATTCTTCCTCTTCCAAGGTGGAACAACCTTTTTTCATTCTTCATTGCCACCACCAAAGAGTGTGGTGGAGGCAGAGGGTCCTTAGGAAGCTATGTTCTCATGGAAAGCCTCCCAGCACACTGAGCCTTGCCCTTTACAAGATCACCACCATCTCCCCCAGACCTGATATATGAGGACACAGGAGTGCTGGCCCTTGTGATGTGAGGAGGGTTTCCCACAGACTTTGGGGTCAGATGCATCCAGCTTTGAATCCCTGTATTGTGACTTCTAAACTACATGCCCCTGGTTGGGCAAATCATTTCTGAGCCCGAGTTTTCTCATTTACTAAATGGATATAATAACACTACCCAACAGGATGATTGCATAGAATAAAGGGGAGCCTAGAAATACATGGAAATATGCTGCATAAACTGTAAGATGATTACTACCACCTTTCCCGTTCCTAGTTTTCCCAGAATCTGTTACTTCTGTTAATCCTCCCAGTGACCCTATGGGATGGGTAATACTACCCCTGGTTTACAGAGGAGGAAATTGAGGCTCAGAGGGCTAAAAGTTTTCCTGGGAACCAGGACTCAAACCCAGATTTGCCTGACTCCAAGTCCATGTCTTTTGCTTCTTGGTTTGTTTCTTTTTTTTTTTTTTTTTTTTTTTGTGGGTGCTGGGCCTCTAGGTAGATCTGGCCTTGCCCTAAACTCTGGGGTGGGTGGGGAGAGGGAGGAGCTTCTGTGCTGGAACTTCCACTCCTCAGAGAGACTGAAGTGGCAAGATCCAGCTCCCAGGCTGAGGTTTGGGAACAGCTGCAGAGCAAAGGAGCTTGGAAGTTGGAGTGGGGAAGGGTAGACAGCAAAGAGGAGGAAGCTTCTGACTGCAAGCCAAGGACTACACTACGCAACTAGCCTGCCTTGCCAATCCCTAAGTTTAGACCCAGACTCCACTCCATAACGCTTGCATGATCTTGGACAAATCATTTAACCTCTGTGCCTCAGTTTCCTCATCTTTCTATTATGGATAATAGGAATCCCTACCTTCCCAAGTTGTTGGACAGAAGAAATGAGATGGTGCATGCAAAATGCATAAGACAGCCTCTGTGCACCCCTTCCCATCACCTTCCCAGCCTTTAATTCCAGGCTCTGCTCCAGTGCCTGACCCTAGCAGTGTCTCCCTGATTCCTTGTTCTTCCATGCCTTCCTTTGCCTCACATCCTCAAGAGGCAGAAGTCCAGATTGCCTGGCTGTTTGGAAAAATGGCAGTGCCTGTGGCTGGAACAGCCTTTGATAAGTGTCAGAGAAGGGTGGAATATTCATTCGTTCATCTGGATAATTAATGATCATCTACTATGTGCCAGACACTGGTGAAAGAGCCGCGGGCAAGGCAGATAAGGGCCCTGGGTTCCCAGAGCTCATGGTTCCAGTGGAGATGACATCCAACTCTCCCGTGGAGGTCCTGAAAACAATTCTCTGCCCTGGTTTGTTGCCATGTAAGACGTGGCTTTTCAACTCTCTCTGAGCTTCCCTGCCCTTTTGGCCCCAGCAGAGAATCTAAAAAATCTAATCTACCTTCTGCCTCCAGATAACTGTTCTAGCCCAGACTGCTGAAATCTGCTCCTGTCTATAAAGCATGGGCTCTGGAGTCCAAAGGCCTCAGATCAAATCCTGATTCCACTGTTCATTAGCTGTGTGACCTGGGGCAAGTTCTGTAATGTCTCTGAGCCTCTGTTTTCTCATCTATCAAATGGACATCACTATAGCACCTACCTCAAAGGGTCACTGTGAGGATGAAATGAAATCACATGTGTAAAGTGCTCAAAACATTAACCAATGCAGGTTAAGTTGTATATTTTTATTATTTATTGTAATTGTTACTGTTTTACTGTTGTTGCTACTATCAAGACCTGACTAAGGATGTTGTAGGCCTTTGGTTCTATGCCCAACCTCAGCTTCGGAAGATACACCCATCCCTGGCTCTGCAGCTAGGCCAAAATCCCTATGTCAATCTCCCTGGAGGCTCTGCCCCCATAGCCCTGGAGGTTGAAGACCTTTCTCTAGTGTTCCCACAGTGCAGTGTATACAACACTGGCTCACTCCTTCACCTCCTTGAGGTCAGGTTCAAATGGCTCCCTTCTCAAGGAGGCCCTCCTTGACCATTCCATCGAAAATTGCAAACCTCCAACACTCTTTGATTTCTCTTCTCTGCTTTGTTTGTCTCCATAACACTTATCACCATCTTACACAACACATCTTTTATTTTTTTCTTCCATTTTTATTATCTTGTTCCATACCTCGCCTCTAGAATGTAAGCAAGAAGAGACTGTCAGTTTGGTAGGGCTGAGCAGGCCAAAGGCATCTGGCCAAGAGATAAGCCAGATACCCTGACTTGCTACGTGACAGCCTCTTCTTTGATCTGAGCCTTTGTTTTTTCCATCAGAACCATTAGGTAGGTGGAACTGGTATCTCAAAGGGCTTCCTCAGCTCTGATTTAGAACATTCTGTACTTTTGTTCTGGGTTTTCACAGCACACAGGGCAGGGACCTGGCCTTAGTTCAGACCAGCCTGTCATAGGAGGCTGTACCATAGGCAATGTCTCAGGGCTACAAGCAGAATTCCTCTGCTGCTCAACCTGGCCTTCCCCTATGCCTGGACTTTTGTCAGGAAGGCCCTTGGCTTGGGAGCAGGGTGCCCTGGCTCTCCTCTCCAGGTGGTGAAAATATTTAAACTCAGCTCCCTGTCCTGGCAGGTGGGCCCTCAGCCTAGTGCTCTCCTCCTGTCTGACAACACAGAAACAGGCTGTAGCCAGCCATTTGCTTCCCTTTAAGTCTAAGCTGCCCAACATGATGCTAGCTCCTGGTCTCATGAGTTGCCCTCTCCGTTCAAAGGCTGCCTTGCAGTTGGAAATGAGTTGAAACAACCCCATGGGATAGCCCATTGGTTCTGGCACCACTGGCTCATGGGTGCCAGTCTTACCTGGAATTCTGCATTCCCTATTATTCTGAGTATGTGGTATCTGCTAGGGCCCAGCAGAGGGAAGGTCAGGGAATGGCACCCAGCACTCAAACCCTCTTTCTGCCCATCTGTCTTGCCCAGAAAGAGGATCCATTTGGAGGAGGCAGCTGTCTCCATCCTAACTTGAGATCCCTCCATTCATGCACTTGATCACTATTTTCTTGGAATGACTACTGTGGGTCAAGCATTGGTCTAGGTACTGGGGAAACAGTAGTAAGCAAAAACAGACCCAGTCTCTGCTTACATTTTAGAAGCAAAAGCTGGCTTTAATATTAGAGAAACCTGGGCAGGAGACCCAAATTTTACATCTACAATGGTGATGGAAGCCATGAGCATGGATGAGCCAGCTGAATAGAGTGTATAAAATGAGAAGCAAAGAGGACTGGGATGGAACCTGAGGAACCCCAACATCTGGGGAGTGGGCAGAGGAAGAGGAGAAATAGAGGAAGTAACTGGGGATAGAGTGCTCCTTTGGCATCAAGAGAGAGAGGATTTCCAGGAGTAGGGGATGATCAACAGTCAAGTGCATCCCATCAAGGAGGAGGAGGCTGTGCAAAGGCCATAGTTTTAATGGTTAGAAAGCAACTTTGTTGAGCAGTGCACATAGAAAGCAACCTGCCATGGGCTCCAGAGCATAGGAGACAGCGAATGCAAGAAGGAAATCAACATATATTGAGCATTTACTATGGATTAGGTCCTCTCCTTGGCCTTCTCTATGCCTCTCATTCTTTTGTTAATTTAGTCAACAATCTTCCTAGATTCTGAGGCTTCACAATAAGCAACAATGGATAAGGGTCCTGCCCTCATGGATCTCATAATGTTCTGGGCAGGGGGAGCAGACATTAATCAAAGAATCACATGAATAAATGTGAAAGTACAACTGGGACTAGGATTATGAAGGACAGGCACACAGTACAAATGAGAACCTGTAATACTGAGCTTTGGCCTAGTAGAAAGGTCAAGGAAAACTTTCCTGAAGAGGGGACAAAATAAGCTGAGAGCTGAAGAACAAAATAGGAATTAACGAGGTGGACAGAGAAGGGAAGAATGTTTCATGCAGAGGGAACAACATAAGCAAAAGAATAACTGGAAGAAGGACAGCAGGAGTGGAGTGGGGAAGGGAAGACAGAGAGTGGGTCAAGGGGAGGCTAGGGAAAGTCATGATGAGGAGCTTTGTCTTTATCCCCGAAGCACTGAAAGCCATCAAAGGGCTTTAAGCAGGGGAATGATGTGATCGAACTGGTGTTTTAGGAATATCATTCTGGATGCTGGGTGAGGAGAGGACAAGAGACAATTTGGGCATTTAGGAAGCAATTTGGCTGAGTTCAGTAAAAGATGATGGTGGCTTGTAGTAGGGTGGAGGCAAAGCAGATGGAAAAAAGGTGAATAGATTAAAACAAATGTTTAGGTATTGTTTCGTAATAGCAAAACATGATAAATAACTCAAGCTCATAAATAAGGGTCTGGTGCACTAAATAATGGTCAATCTACCCAGTAGAATGCTATATGTAAAAACTTATTATGAGGAAGATTTCTAAGTACTGAGTGTTTTACCTGTGTGTGTGTACATGTGTGTGTGTGTATTTGGGGGGAAGGTTGAAGTTGATGGGTGTATTAGTCAGGGTTCTCCAGGTGACATATATTACATAATATGTAAATATTATGAGATTTATTCTAGGAATTGGCTCACACGATTGTGGGGAGTGGCAAGTCTGAATTCCGTAGGGCAGGCCACAAGCTGCAGATTCCAATGAAGGTTTTCTATGAATTCCTCAGGAGAAAGTTGGCTGGCTGAATTAGAGAGGGAAATTCTCCATTCTGACTGCTGAAATCATCAGTCCTCTCATTAAGGCTTTCAATCGTTTGGATGAGACTTCTCTCATTGCTGACGGCAATCTCCTTTGTTGATTTGGAGATGTAATTAGCCATAGATGCAACCAACTGATGACTTAAATCCACAAACTATATTCACAGTAGCAATCAGGCCAGTGCTTGCTTCACCAAACAATGGGGCACCATAACTTGGCCTCGTGGATACATGAATTTAACCACCGAAATGGGGTTGGAGTGAGACTCCTCTCTAAATCACTTTTTTATGTTATTTTGATTTTTGAGTGGATTACCAATTTAAAAAAGAAATTATTTTTTCAACCAAAGCTATTTAGGAAGTAAAATGACCAGGATCGACCATGGGGTTGGTCATGTGGGGAGAACTTGAGAAAGACTCCTAGGCTCACAGTTTGTGTACATAATTGCAAAGGGGTGCCCTTCACTACAATAAGGAATAGGAGGAAATAGTAAGTTTGGGGAGGGAAGATTATGGGATCAGTTTGGGACACTTTGAGTGTGAGGTCCTTTGAGACAGTTGAGTAAAGGCATCAGGCAAGCACTGACTAGAATAGTCACATCTGGAGCTGCGGGGGAGAGGAGGAGCTGGGCTGCAGACAGACTTACGGGATTCATCAGAGTTTAAGGGGTCACTGAAGCCTTATGACCCCTTGGGGATGAGATATCTTAGGAAGAGAGTATAAAGGGATAAGACAAGGGGGGGCTGCAATAGAGCCCTGAGAAATCCAACCATGCAGGTGTGAGGTAGGAGGAAAACCAGGAGAGTGAGATTTCAGGAAACCAAAAGGACAGGAGGGCTTTTTACAGAGAAATGATCCAAAGGGTCAAATGTTGCTGAGAAGGCAAGCTGAATGAGGATGGAAATAGATCCGTTAGCTTTGGTGGCATGGAGGTCATGGGCAACCTTAAGGAGAGCAGTGTGAGTGGAACGGTGGTGGCTAAAGGCAAACTGCAATGGGTTACAGAGTGAGATGACTATTCAAAGAAGTCTGGCTATTGAAGAAGGAAGAGAGACAGGGCCACAGTGGGAGAAAAAGTAGGGTCCATAAAAGTGGATTTTGTGTGTTTCTTTCAGTGTGAAAGTCCTGAGCACTTTAAAAGCAGTCAGGGAAGACCCAGTTGAAATGGAGAGAGACTGGTTGTCCTTGAGAGCAAAGGGATCGTGGGTGGGACAAGATTCTCCACGGGAGACAGAGTGACATGAGATCCAACGTGCCAATGCAAGTTTGGTCTGAAATGAAAGGAGGTTCCTTTGCTTACAGGAGGTGACTGCCCAGTGAGGGAAGACTCAGGGCTTCATCTGGCTTCGGACTTTGCCCCAAAGGCTTGTGGGGGGTAGGGGCTGGGCACCCCTGGACCTAGAAGGCCCACTCCTGTCTGGGTACCTGTGGTGGTGTACGTGGAGGTGAGTGAGATCAGCTCCTCACAGTCTTCATCTGGGTTCTGATATTTACTTGAGTGCCTGCTCTATGCCAGCCATTGTGCTAGCTAATTCACAGATGTTTCATCTTCACAGCAATCCTGTGAACAACGCTATTATTATTAATCCCATTTTAGAATTGAGGAAAGCGAAACTCATTGTCCCGTAGCTAGTAAGTACCAGGACCAAAATCAGAAGCCACATTCTCCTGACTCCCAGCCCCATGGAGCCAGGAGAGGTGCTGGCAGAGAGCCATTTAGGAGATCAGACTAATGGAGCAACCAGGTCCAGAGGCCCAGAGGCCCAGAAGACACCTGAGTATTCTGAAAATCCCTCTAGAGCAAGGGTCCTCCACCTAAGGCAATTCCCCACTTCCTCTCCCAGGGGGCCAATGGGCTGTGTTTGAAGACATTTTGGGTTGTCACAACTTGGGGGAAGTGCTACTGGTATCTAGTGGGTAGAAGCCAGGGATGCTGCAAAACATCCTACAGTGCAGAGGACAGTTCCCTATCCTCGCCCCAACAAAGAATTATCCAGCCCCAAATGTTAGTAGTGCCGAGGTTGAGAAATCCTCCTTTTGAAAGTTCCAGGTGGTCATGCAGCTTGTCATGAATTTCCCCCTCTCCAAAAATGAAAGTATCTTCATTGTTCTCACTGTCTTTTTACTTCTGTTATTTGTGCACATTGTAAAACATTGAAACTTTAAACAATGCAGAAGTGTTTAAAGTATAGAGTAAAAGCCAAGCCTCTGCCTTCAGCCTTAGCTCCCCAGAGATAACCACTGTTCTTATAACTTTTATTGAACAGGCTGAACTCCACAAGCAGAAAACAACTTAATTTTCTCCTCCATCTTTCTTCCTAAACGTTCTCTGTGACCCATTTCTCCCTTGCTTCTTGGATGAAACCTCCTTAAAATCCATAACATTTGGGGTCACTGTCAGGTGATTTAAAAAATCCTTCAATTACTTTCAGGAATCAAAGTGTCCAGTTCAGTGTAATAGCCAAAACCCCAAACTTCATTAAAAGTTAAAGCTTTTCCCCTCTCTTTAGCTGCGGCCTGTCAGTGTTTTCTCTCTTTTTCCTCCCTGCCATATGGATGAACCATAATTTATTTTTCCAGTTCCCTATAGATGGACATTGAGGTCATTTCCAAGTTTTTAATTTTCATTAACAATGTTGTGACATCCTTTTACATAGATCTATCTGTACTCACTTGTTCAATTATTATTTTGGAGTAAATTTCAGGAAGTCAATTTGCCAAGATGTGCACATTTAAAACCGAGAAACTTATTTCCGGATTGTTCTCCAGAGAGACTGTATCAGTTTATGCTCCCACCAGCTGAGTGTGAGAAGGCCCATTAAAGGTCTACATCTCCCTCTCTCTGTCTTTCTGTGTGTCTTTCTTTCCCTCCTTCCCTCCTCCTAACACAGTGCTAGTAGAGCCAGGTTGACATTAACTGTCAAATGAATGGGTGTTTAGAGTTAGCTGGGCTTCCTGAAGCCTAGGAAGTGCAAACTCTTTTCCCCAAATGTGTTCCTCCTTCTTGAATCCCCTCTCAGTCATCTCTTACACCTAACCCTCTCTCACTGACTCTCTTCCCCACTTCCATGGATTCTGGTCCTCCATCCCTCTTGAATCCACTCTTGAATCCATTGTCTCCTCTCTTTCCATGACCACTGCCAGAATTCAGGCCTCACACATTTCTTGCACAGATAATTGCCAGAGTTTCTTACTGTTCTACCCATCTCCAGAGAGGAGGTCCTAAAATGCCAGGCTAGTCAGGTCCCCCTGCTTCTAACCTTCCGAGGCTGGCCTTCCCATGGCCCCCTTCACAGGGCATGCTTTGATCTGGCCTCTGCCCACTCCTGTCTCATCCTCCATGGCTCTCCATCTTCCCTCCTCATGCCCTCTAACCACACAATGCCACCCACTGTCCTTGAGCACTGTAGGATTCTTCAGGGCCTGGGTCCATTCTCCTGTACTGAAGTGTTCTTCTCCTCTTCTTTACCTGCCATCAAGCAGAGAGTGGACGTCTGTTGGTTTGTGGCTTCCCAGCATTCATTCCTCCCCCTTCCTCAGAGTAGTGAATTGTCTCTCCACCCATTGTGGGTGGTGTTGGTGAAAGAGTGAATCCATGTGTCTGCCTCCCACCATGGAAGCCAAAGAAACACAGCCTTCTTCTCCCCAGCCCAGTCTAGCCAGGGGACAAGTGTGGGACTAAGCTTGGTCACTGGACACTCTATTTGGGCTTTGACTCTGAAGCAGACAGCATAAGAATGGAGGAAACGGATTTCATCCATTTCACTGGCAACATCTTGATCAAACCGTTCTTGTTTCGCACATCTTCCCATACCCCTCTTCCAAAGCTGCCTTTGTGTATGTCCATTTCCAAACCTAGTCTAGCCTTTCCCTTGATTCTATAAGCTCCCTAGAGCCTCCCCACCCCACCCCACCCCACCCCACAAGAAGCTCATCAGAGATAGTTTCTTTTGCTTCCAACCAAAGATTCCTAGCTGACATAATGCTTAGCTCAAATGTTCTTTCCACTGTGAAGCCTTCCCTGATTCTGCATAAACAGACTTCTCTGTGTGTTCCCTTAGCACCCTGTGCAAAGAGCAGCTAACAGTAAGGTTTTTTTTTTTTTTCTGTCCCTTTGCTAGGGTAGGAGCTCATATTGGTCCCCTCTCTATGAGCTCAGAGTCTGTGGCCCAGAGTCAACACCCAGCAGACATTTAAGGACTAAACTAACAGCTGCCTTCTCCCCCTCTAGCTGCTTCAGTGACTTGGACAGAATCTTGTCGTGCCACAAAAATGACATCATCACCCACCTACCTTGTAAGTCTGACTAGGTATAAGGTATAAATGGGACAATTTGGGGTCCTTGTTCTATCTGTGTCATAGAAGATTAGGAGGGAGGAGGAGGAGATTCTGGCAGGAGTCAGGGACCTGGGGAGGTGGCTGTTGAAGCAGCTCAGGTGGAAGATGGTGAGCTGGGTTAAGATGGTTGCAGAGTGAACAGAGAGAGGAGGGGCCGACTGCAGAGATTGTGAACTGAGAGTTAGAATTGGCTACAGAACACCATTGTTTCAGGTAATTCTCAAGCCAAAGCTGGCCATTTGAGATGGCTTCAATCAGAAGGAGGTGACAAGGAAGTGTGTGCACGTGTGTGAACAGGAGGCGTGGGGGGAGTCATTAGGGGAAGGTGCCAGCACCATCACCGGCCTCCCTCTTCCACCAACAGCCAGGACCATGCTGGCTGCCTTGCCTGTTTTCTAAAGAGCTTCTTCCCCCAGCAGCAGGGGAGAGAGGAGAAGGGGGGCTGGCCACCTACACGACTCAGCAGAGGTGAGCTGAGGAGCATCAACTCCTTAAGCACACCCCCTCACCCCCCACAGCCACTATAAGCTGCTAGATGCCTTGTTTGCAATGAAAGCTCTTAAAAACCCATGTGCATGGATGGTCATGCATTCATTTTCTTTTGGTTGTTGTTGTTCATTTAACTAATACTCACTGAGCCTAGAGCCATGCAATGGTGGGCAAAGCCCACCATGGACCCTGCTCTCAAGAAGCTCCGGAGCTGGCGGGGGGAAAAGCTGAGTAATCAGGCAATTAGGAACCAGTGTGAGTGGGTGGTAAGCACTGGTTGCTATGGGAACCCGAGGAGAGGTCACAGCTGCTGCAGAGAGCAAAAGAGGAGACACAAAGCAGGCAGACCTGCTGGCCGGGCCCAGCTCGGCATGGCCTAGATTGCTATTCTAGGGCAAAACACATCACCTTGTCTGCCTCTCCGATGCCTCAGCCTAAGAAATGAGAATGGGGAGTGTGATACAGGGACCGAATGAGATCCTGTAAGTCTGTGCCTGACCATCAATGAGTCTTTGATGCAAGGAAACTTCCAGGATCTATTGGCTGAAAGTTTCCCAGGCACAGCGCTGGATCCTAGGGGTAGAGCTGTAAATGAGATAAACAGGGTGGCTGCCCTCGTGGAGATTACAGTAATTTGGGAGGGGAGACAGATGGGAAAAATATCATGTCATGAGTAATTACTGTTGCGACAAGTGCTGTGTGGTTCAGAGTAGGAGTAGGAGCTGGCCTCGTCTAGGGAGCCAGGAAGACTTCCTGGAAGAAGTGACATTTCTGCCAAGATCAGAAGAAAGAGTTAGCCAGCAAAGGGGTGAGGGGACTGCATTCCAAGTATGGTGAACACAGGTATGAAGGTGCTGAAGGAAAAGGGAGTTTGGTATGTTCCAGACACAGAAAGGAGGTCAGTGAACACTGGAAGCAGAGAGTTACAACAAAGGTGGGAAGAGGGGAGGCTGGGAAGATAGGCAAGATACCAATCACGCTAAGCCTCTAGGTCTTATTAAGGAGTTTGCATTCGAGCCAAGGATGACCCCTAAAGTCCCAATATTACTCTGACCCCACCCCCCACCCTGCTGATTAGCACATTAGAACTCAACTGTCATTGCCCAAGGCAGGGGCTCAAGGGACTTGGTGCAGAGCAGGCTTGTAGAAGATTCTGGAATATGAGAGCTGTCAGAATTCTTGGAAGGGCATTTAGGCCCAAAATCTCATTCTGAGGACCAGAGAGGAAAAGGATTTATTCAGGGTCTCATAGCAAGCAGGGTTATAAGGCCTGGAAGTAGAACCCAATTTAAGAAGCCACCCATGCCCCATGCCTCTAAGGAAGTCTAAAAGTGGGCTGCTTTTTCTTGAAGGTGTCATTTCTTCTCCCTCTCGGGTGCACCCAGCAGTGTTTATGGCTCACTCTTGCCTTTTGGAATTCCCCTGGTGTTCCTCCATTCAAAGGACCATACTTTTCATAACCTCAGCTCTCCATTTGCGTATCCTCCACCTTTCTCTAGTGAATGGGGCAGCCAGAGGCAGGGTTTAGATTCCATTCAGGGCCAAATGAAGCTATTCCTGTGCCAGCTGTTGATGTGTCTTCCAAGCTCACCCTAGCTCCGCGCTTGCCACTCCCCCAATCATGTTCTTTGGGCAATGCTATGCCAGCTGACATGGCCACAGCACTTCCCTGCCCAGGCAGGCCCCACCACACACAGACTAGCAGAGTTGGCATGGGCTAGCACAACCTCTCCGCTGCCAAGGTGGGAACAGTGAGGCTCAGAAAGGGGACGGGGTCCACCCCAGGTCAGGCCGGTGTTCTTGCCTGAGAACCAATTTGTGTCCTTGCCTTTGGAACCTGCCTGCCCCCAGCCCCTGCTGTCTCCGCAACATTGTCAGCTGACTCCCTTCTCTTCAGAGGTTGATAGAAGCATAGAGGCACTGACTGGAGAGGGGTGACCCAATGGAAAGAGGGTGGCCAGCACTGCCTGAGTGGGGGCTGCAAGAGTAGGGGCGAGGAGAACCTGCCTCTCTGCTTGTGTCCTGCCCCAGCTAGCCCTCTCCATCCACTCAGGGCCCACAGAATGTCCAAGCCCAGGGAGCCAGTAAGTTGAGGTCTCCACCAGGGAACTCCCTGCCTTATGGCCTAGGCAGGAATTGAGGCCACCCCATTCCCCTCATCTCAGAACAGAAACAGCCTGGTGCAGGAGTGAGAGGTGTGGCTTTGGAATCGACGGGCCTGGCTCCAAATTCCAGCTCTGCCATCTCTAGCTGAGTAACCTTGAACAAATCCCTTAATATCTCTGAGCTACCTCACTGGGTGGCTGTGAAGATTAAATAATAAGAAAGCAGATATCAGGTTTCTGGCCTATAAAGTAGGTGTCTGACAGATGTTCGACCACTGCCCCTCCAGCCATCTCTGTGTCCTAATTCCTGCCAGAGATCCTTGAGGTGAGGCTGCGACCAGATCTTGGCAAGAAACTCCTGGCTGTGGAGAGAAGAAAAGAAGGGATCGGTAGTACACAGAAGATAGTCCCAATCCCTGAAACTCAGCAGGAAGTACACTGTGGGAAACCATGCCAGGGGAGAAGATGGGGGGAGGGAAATCGGAAGGATGGAGGAGGAGGCAGGTGGCTTCAGGATCTGTGGGAAGGCAGGACTTGGGGCAGAGGGGCCGGGCAGCATAAGGTTGCATCCAGCTGGACGAGCTGGTGCCAAGAGTGTTGGGGGAGACAAAGGAGGAGGCCTTTGAGCTACAGGCTACCTGAACCTCTCTCAATGGCAACTCCTGTCAGTTTGTCCTGGGGGCAGAGCATCTCCACCCAGGCTCTACAGGGGACTGACACAGGCCATGGGGACTGAGTCCACATCTAGCTCCAAACACCTGGCTCCCAGGCTGTGGGTGCATTTGGCTGAAAGGTATCCACTGGCTCACCTGCCCCCTTCCCCTGCCCTCACAGCCAGGAGCATCCACTAGAGATGCAAAGCAGGGGCCAGTGCAGTCTGGGGCCAGAATCAAAGCTCCAGCTGGGCCAGGAATGGCCCTCAGTCTCTGACTTAGGTGAGGACTGAATCTGTGACCCAGATCAGAGTCAAATTTGTAGCTGGCATCAAGGCTCAGCTTGTGAGCAGGTTCAGTCAGGGTTCATAAGTTGCAAGCAACAAGCTAATTTAGGCAAAAAATAAGACCACATTGAAAAGATATTGAGCTAGCTTTCAGTTATTATTTTTATTACTTAATAATCATGTTCAACCGTTGTAACAAACGTGCCAACAGAATGTAAGTAGGCAAGTTTGTACACAGCAGGGAAAACTCTGCAGAGAGAGAGAGGTTGTATGGGAATCCTCTGGACTTTCTGCTCACTTTTTCTGGAAACCTAAAATTGCTCTTAAAAAATACAGTGTTAAAAAATCTAATAAGAACAGATAAGTTATGGAGGATAATCTTAATGTTGCAGGAATGCTCAGGAACGACTATGGTTTGTTAATTTTTGTGGGTATGGTAGGAACAAGTTGGCAGCAATGTAGTTATTTTAGGTTATTTGTTTTTCTTTTTCCTTTGTTTTAGTTTTGTTTGAAATATTTTTTTTGTTTGTTTTTTAATTTTTTTATAAAGGTAAAAAAACAATGAATGAGTGTTAAAGTAAATAAGTAAATGAACAATGAGGGGAGGAGGGGAATGGAATGTTTTGGATGTTCTTTTTTATTTTAATTTTTATTTTATTTTTGGAGTAATAAAAATGTTCAAAGATTGATTGTGGTGATGAATGCACAACTATATGATGATACTATGAACAAATGATTGTACACTTTGGAGGACTGTTTGCTATGTGAATATATCTCAATAAAACTGCATTTACAAAAAAGAAAAGAAAAGAAAAGAAATCTGGGTAGCAGTATTACCGACAAGATTGACCTTAACATCAAAAGCAGTTATTAGAGATAAAAGCAGACATTATTTAGTGATACCATGAACAATTCTCTGGGAAGACAACCCAATCTTGATTCTACATGCACTGTATGTGTTTTAAAAGCATATATAAATGGTACTATAATGTACCTATTCTCCTACAACCTGCATTTTTTTCATTCATTATGGTTTTCAGGATTTATCCATTGTGATATATGTAGATTCAGATTCTGCATCTTAACTGCTTTCTAGTAAGGATTCCACCCTAATTTAATTGTTCATGCCCTTTTTGATAAACACATAGGTTCTTTCTAGTCTTTTACTATTAAAAAAACAAGGCTGCCACGAATATAAAGGCATGTATTTCATTTAAATCATGTACAAGTATATCTGTCTAATAAAATCCTCGAAGTGGACTTCCTGGATCAAAAAGTGTGTGCATTGGTAGTTTTGATAGATATTGCCAACTTGCCTAGTACTGAGGTTCTACTGATTTACTCTCCCACCCGCATTGTATGAGAGTGCCAATTGCTTCCCACTCTCAACAACACAGTGCATTATCAAAGTTTCTAATAAAGGAAAATAGTATCTCGTATTTTTGTGAGTGAGCCTGAGCATATTCTCATGTCTTAAAGTGCTGTTTGTATTTCCTTTCCATTATACTGTCCATTCAGATCCTTTGCTCTTTTTTTAAATTGGTTTGTTAGGCTCCTATTGATTTGTAAGAGCTCTTCATGCATTTGGGAAATTAGCCTTTTGTCTGTGAAATGAGCAGCAAATATTTTTCCCAGGTTTTCAGTTGTCTTTGACTTTACTCAGGATTTTTTTTTTTTTTGGCCTGCCAGAATATTTCATTTTTATGTAGTTGAATCTTTTCTTTTTTCTTTTTTCCTCCTATGTATTTTGGCAAACTTATAAATATCTTCTCCATTCCTAGGTTATTAAAAAACCATTCTGTCATGGTTTGTTTAAGTATTTTTTAAAGCAGTTTTACTGAGATATATTCATATATCATACAATCCATCCAAAGTGTACAATCAGTGATTCACAGCATCATCACATAGTTGTGCATTCATCACTATGTTTAAGTACTTTCATAATTTCATATCAACATTTAAAGAAAACACTGACTAGGAGAAGATATTTGCAACTGTACAAATATAACTGACATTTGGTATTCAGAATTGTGCCAGTTTGAATGTATTATGTCCCCCAAAACACCATATTCTTTGATGCATTCTTGTGTGGGCAGATGTATCAGTGTTGATTAGATTGTAATTCTTTGATTGTTTCCATGGAGATGCGGCCCACAAAACTGTAGGTGATAACTCTGATTGGATAATTTCCTTGGAGGTGTAGCCCTGCCCATTCAGCATGGGCCTTGATTAGTTTACTGGAGCACTATATAAGCTCAGATAGAAGGAGCAAGCTTGCTACAGCCAATAGGGACACTTTGAAGAATGCACAGGAGCTGAGAGAGGAGCTTCAGCTTACAGAGACATTTTGGAAACAGCCTTGAAAGCAAACGTTTGCTCTGGAGAAGCTAAGAGAGGACAAATGCCCCAAGAGCAACTGATTTTGACACTTTTGAGGAGCTGAAGCCAAAAGAGGAACGTCCTGGGAGAAAGCTGTTTTGTAAACGGAACTCTGAAGCAGACACCAGCCACGTAACTTCCCAGCTAACAGAGGTTTTCCAGACACCATTGGCCATCATCTAGTGAAGGTATCTGATTGTTAATGCCTTACCTTGGACACTTTATGGCCTTAAGACTGTAATTGTGTAACCAAATAAACACCCTTTATAAAAGCCAATTCATTTCTGGTATTTTGCTTAATGGCAGAATTAGCAAACTAGAACTAGAATATATAAAGAATTCTTAGAAAGCAATAATAACAAAAACAACCCTAAGAGAAAAATGGACAAAGGGTATGAACCAATAATCCAGAAAAGAAGAAATCTAAATGATCAACAAGTATAAAGAGACACTTGGCTTCTTAAAATAGTAATTTAGGGAAAAGCAAAGTTAAACAACAATGTCCCATATTCATTGGGGTGGCAACAATTTTAAACTCCGAACACATTAAGAATTTTGGGATGTGGGGAAACAGTGATGTGAATCAACTCTGTGTGGGAATGTAAATTGGTACAGCTACCTTGGAGAGCATATTGGCAATATCTATTAAAGTTGAAAATGCCCCTACCACCCCCCTACCCCATCCCAATGATCCCTACCACCTGGTATTTAAACCCTTGTGAAATCTCCTCCCCTTGAGTGTGGGCCAGACCTAGTGCCACACTTTTAATGAATGCAATTTAGCAAAAGTGATGGGATAATTGCTTCCAAGCTTTAGTTGTAAAAAGACTGTGGCTTCCTTCTCTGACTCTCTCTCGT
Source organism: Choloepus didactylus (assembly GCF_015220235.1). NCBI lineage: Eukaryota > Metazoa > Chordata > Mammalia > Pilosa > Megalonychidae > Choloepus > Choloepus didactylus. Next base: position 72,301,324 of record NC_051334.1, on the reverse strand, counting down.
TCTCACCAGTTGCCACATTGCAAGGACACCCAGAAAGCCTGTGGTAAGGCCCACGTGGTGAGGAACTGGAGCCTGACAGCAACCATGAGAGTGAGCTTGGAAGCAGATCTTTTGAGGTCTGTCAATATCCATGTAAAATATCTTGGATGTGGACCTCCCACCCAGCCAAATTGAGCCTTCAGATGAGACTGCAGCCCCGGCTGGCAGCTTGATTGCAAACTCTTGAGAGACTTTGAGCCAGAGGCACCCAATGAAGCCACATCTAGATTCCTGACCCATAGGACCTGTGAGATAATAAATGTTTATTCTAAGCTGCTGAGTTTGGGGCAATTTGTGATACAGCAATAGATAACTACTACATACACTTTGACGAGAACTTCAACTATAATAAACATGCATTAGAGCAGTTTTTTCCTGATCCTTTTCACATCAGAGCATATATTTTATAATGCCAATATTTGTACAAACTCACTGGGATGCACAGATTGTCGGGTTTTGGCCAGAAGCAACAGCTGAGCAGTAGTTGGCCAAGCCCCACCCATCTGCCTGGAGGGCTCAGGGGACCAATATATCAAAACACCCATAACCCATTTGGGAATCTCTGCCCTGCAGAAACTAGATAAACTGTCCCGTTTGGGCACAAGGAGCCACTCACTAAGATGGTCATTGAATCCTTGTTTATTAATAGCATAAAACAGAAACAACCCAAGTCCATCAGCGGGGGAGAGATAAATAAATTGCATAATTTATACAATGGAACTCAAGCCAATAACATATTATAGCAATGACATATCAGGCAATACATACAGTATTATTCAGCAGTTAGAATGCAAGCTCTGCATGCATCAAAAATGCTAAATTTGCAAAAAATATATTGAAGGATAAATTAAGCTGCAAGAGGATATATTTATTATTATACCATATATGTAAATTAAAACACACAAAACAATAATGCGTATTGGTTACAAATATACACACATGTAACAAAAAGAAAATAACAACACGGACAAGAAGGAAATACATTAATTTCTAAATGGTGTATATTTTGGGGAAAGAAGTAAGGTGGATAGGATAAAGTGAGGGTTTCAATTGTAATATTTTGTTTGAAAAAAAGAAGTATCTGAGGATCTGAAGGAAATAAGATATGCTCAATCTGTGTGTCAGGTACATGGAAATGTGTCCTCTACACTGTATGTTTTGGTATGTTTTAAATATTTTTGTAAAAGAAAATGCATCCTTTCTTGAGTGCAATAATTTGTATACATTAGATCAGGCTTATTAAGTGTGTTGCTTAATTTCTCTATGTCCTTATTTACTTTTCCATCTATTTGATCTACCTATACTGAAGAGAAGTTCAGTTAAGTCTCCCACTATAATGGCAGACTTCCTGATCTCTCCTTATATTTCTAATGGTATTTGCTTCATATATTTTGAAGCTATGTTGTTTGGCACACACATTTTTGGTGACTGTCATATCTTCTTGGTGAATGAAACAACCTGTTTTGTTCTCTTTAACTCTTAATTTTTCTGATACAGACATGTGTACATGTCCTCACTCCGTACCTCCACCCCTTCCTTTTTTCCCTCCTTTTAATGTTTAACTGATATGTTCTAAAGTCCTATTTCTGATATAGATGAAACTCATATGAACAGCATATAACTGTTTTTTTGAAACAAAATGTGCGGGACACTGATTACGTGCTTCAACTTGGCGGGCCTGGGCTGGGGGACCTGATCAGCCCCTGGGGAGGGTGGTGGGCACGGGCGACAGCGCCCTCTACAGCCCCCCGGGCCTGGGAAAGTGAGGCCGGAGGCAGGCCCCATTTCCTCACCCAAAATACCACTGTTGGGGGAGACTTGCCGCAGGGAACCGCCTTTTCCCCACCCCCTTATCTTGCCCGGACACTCCCCGTTGCCAGTGCAACTCCCATCACCACCAGTGCGCATACCGTTACCGGAGCAACTCTCGCCCCTTTTCAATCAACCTCCATGCCCTCTCAGAACCAATCCAAGCCTTTAACCCCTACAGCTACCCCGCCCTCTAAACCGCCCGATATAAGCTTGTACTCTCCCCTAATAAAGCTCTCTCTCTTGGTTTCTTCACCCTAAAAGAACCGTGTCCCGCCTGTTCCTTTCTCGCCGCCCTCCATACTTTGCACGCCCCCGCCGGGGACCTGGCCAAGTCCCCCGCCTCGCCCTCGCCTCCGGGAAAGAGCCCCCGCCGCCGGTGCCCTCCGGGCAATCCTGAGAGCCTAAGATTTAGCAACCGGCCGCCACCCCCCCACACAGACGAATCAACTGCGACCGCAACAATGCTCAAAATGAGAGTTTGCTTTTTAATAGATGTTAATCCATAATACATGCTGATATATTTGGATTTATTCATGCCATTTTGTTTTCTTTTTACATATTTTCCTTTTGCTCCCCTCATTTCCTGCCCTTTATTAGACTGAGTTTTTTGTCTTTGTTCAACATACTATTATCCTAATGGTTTGAAAGATATATATCCTATTTTTATTCTGTTACCTCTAGAATGTTTTGCTCTTCTGTTACACATTTTATTTCCAGTAAAAACAAAATTTTACAGCTGTTGTCAACATAGGAAGTCTTCACATTTGATGCAAATATTAGAGATCCATTATTATAAAGTGCAACTAAGAAAAAGTTCATTACAGTTCATTGATATCCTTGAACTTCAAAAGGCACAACTATATTTTTTGTTTTTGTCTGGAGATGAAATTGTAAATCAGGAAAAGTAACCATAAGTGTACAACTCAGTGGTATTTAGCACATTCACAATGTTGTGCAACCATCACCTCTATCCAGTACACAAACATATTCATCACCCCAAAAGAAAGCCCTGCACCCACCCATTTAAGCAGTCAGTCCCCATTTCCCCCTAATTATAATATGTTTTAAGTGCAATGCAGTTACTGGAATGTGAACTCATATCTTGCTTCCCGATTGACCATCTATTTTAGATAGAGAGGCCTACAGCAACAAATTCTACCCCACCAAGTTCAAAAAAAAAAAAAAAAAACCTCAGCTAACGGCAACCCTATTTTTCTATTTTTTACTGAAATCACATTTTTAATATTTCCAAGCCAAACCAGAACACAGAACATAGGATATGAGAATATGTTATATGTTATATTAATATAACTCCTTTAGCATTGGAATCGCTGAGAGAATTTGCAGATTTCATTTTATATTCAAGCAAACAAACCCAGAACGGAAGGGAATATCTGCTAAATGTTTCGCATTTATTAAATCTGACTGTTGGCTACATTTTCCGCTGTCCCTTTTCTGTATTCTTTCATCATTTAAAATGCAATAATGCTTTCACGCCCACCCTGACTTGCCGAGCGCAGCTTCCACCTCCGCCGCATCCAGGGGGCGGGCTCCAGACGACGCAACAATCACTTCCGCCGTCGCCACCTCCTGCCGTCTGGAGGGGGCGGAACTGGAGACCCGGGAGGAGCGGCTGTGATGGTGGTGGCGGTCGGAGGTTCGAGAGCTCTTCTCTTCCGCGGACCGTGCGGGCGTCCCGAGTAGGTGAGTGCGAGGCGGTTTATTTCCTCAGGTCCTGGCCGTAGGGTGAGTGGCCGAGCGCGGGGGTGGGATGGGGAGGAAAGGCAAGGATTTGGCGGGGGTGGGGGGTGGTTTCTAGTGAACTGATTTTCGGGTTCGCCCCTCGGAAAGAGGTGGAGCGGGCTCAGGACCTGCTTGCAGAGTAAGGCCTCGATCCTCCGTCCACCCGTAGAGGGGGTTCTATTCTCCGTGGCCGAGCCCCTGCGGGTGACACGGCTTCCCACTCAAATGGCTTGAATCGCTATTTGAGGAGGGAGTGGTGGTCGCGGCCCTTTCCCGCTTCCCTCTGCCCCCTCCCCTTCTCCTTCGCCAATACCTTTGCGGAACACCCTACGGCCTGTTTCCCCCGCATTTTGTCGTTGTTTTGCTGAGTGGTAAATGGTTAACGTTGTTGGTAGGTAACAGTGTTGTTCCCTGGAAGAGAACTGTTGTCAGAAAAAAGAAAGAAAGAAAGAAAAAATTATTCCCAGGGAAAATCTATACCCAACTCCTTTTCTTCCCCCCACCCCCCTCTTCCTCACTACATCCCACATGGGTTTGGAGCTGTCATTTGAACTGATAATGCTTTCCCCTCTCTCATTATGACATTGCTGCCCCCTTCCCTTCCCACCCTCTCTCCTTCTATCCCTTTCCTCTCCCCCTCACCCCTTTCGTTCTACACAGACACAAACCTTGCAGTGCAGCCCCCTCACCCCTGGCACTCTCAAGGTCCCAGCGCTTCCCCAGCCCCCACGTATGTGCGTGCACACACACCCCCAAACACACACCCTCACCCCCTTCAGTGCCTTTACCCCGCCCCTCACTGCCTGCCACATACGCACCTCCAGGACAGGCCTCCCTCCCTCTCTGTGCTCTGGCAGACACACGCACACACCCTCTGGCCTCTCCTCCCTGTCTGTCTCACACACACACACACACACACCCCTCAAGGGCTCTCCACTTCTGCTCCCTGTCACATATGTGCTCCTTTTTCCAGTCCCCGTGGCCACACACACTCACACAAATCCTTCTCCAGGGACACAACCACCTCCTTGCTTGCCATATTCTCACATCCACACATTCTTTGATTGCTGGCCCCTGTTCCACATGCACATCCCTCTCCAGCACTGCTCCCCTCCCTCCGCTCCAGGAGCCCCTCACCCCCAGCCTGCTGAATTTGCTTGCACTGATATTTCCTCATGACTGCCTTCCATTTTGATGCACACGCAAACTCACAGACACCCCCTGTCCAGCGCCACCATACCGTCCCTTGCTTGCCACATGCACATAAACTCCGGCATCCCTCCATAGATTTCCACCTGCCACACATACAGCTCCACACACTTGTTCTTTTTTTCATACACACCCCATCCTCTGAAACCACCCCGCCCATCCATGCCTGTCATTTTCACACTTAAACCCAGAAGGATCTCATTTAAACACTTGCATCCTCTCCCAGTTCTGCTGCGACCTATGCCTCCCCCTACAAACCCAGACACCCTGCCACCCACCCCCCGTTTGCATGATGGCTGGACCCCTTCCACCTGCCCCTCTCCTCCTAACAGATGTGTGCACATGCACCCACATGCAGTGATCCATATTTTCCACTCTATGCCAATTTGCATTTCTCTTGCGTGTCTGTGGGGCTCCGAAAAATGCAGGCACCCCATAAAAACTGCAGCAGTCTTTCCTCTTCCCACGTTGGTGCAGTTCCACAGCAATTCACCCACTTTCCAAGCATTCGGTCGCCCCCCACCTTCCGTCAGATTCTCCCTTAAGTCTGGCTTTCCTACAGGCACAGTTTTGTAATCATTTTGCCAACATTAAAAATGTGTTCCAGGTCCACACTTGACAGTCACTGGAATGCTACTCCAGGACTTAGAAGAAAGTGAAACTAATTTTAAAGGCCCCTTATGCTTTCTGTTACCTGCCTGCTGATGTGAAGATAAATCTCCCTGCTCTTTTATTCTGAGCTAATTTGACTTTCCCATCTCCAAAGTGGTGCAGGGAGCCAGGAGTCTTGGCACCCAATCCCCAGCTATGTTGGAAACCTTCCTAAGTCAGAGCAATGGGTCAGGAGTCTAGCAAGCCAGTCTGGCCCAAACCACTAGGAGGGTAGCAGTCCAATACAGGCAGGAGATATGGAAGAAGGCATGCTTATGTCAGTTTCAGGCTATCCACGAGCCAGCAGAACAGGATTTGCAACCAGAGAAAGACAACCTCTGAAGTCCCAATGCACAGATCTGCCCCCAGTCAAACCACCAAGAGGAGCCAGTCACCATTTTCTACCATTCGTTGTAGTTGGGATGACAGTGAGAGCTTGGGCAGCAGTCTGAATGTTGATAATGAGGACTATTCCAGGTACCCAGCCAGAGAGTACAGGGCTTCGGGTAGTAGGAGACCAGTGGCTTATGGACATATTGACTCTTACGGGGCAGTTGATAGTGAGGAGGAGGGGGCTGGGCCTGTCGAGCCACCACCAGTGAGAGGGAAAACTGGCAAGTTCAAAGAGAATAAGATATATGACTCGGAAAGGGGGGCGAGATCTTTGACTGGGGTGCCACCACAATTCTCTAGTTTTAAGCCTGACGGGAGAGAGGTGCTTGACAAGTTAGACCCAGCCCCTGTAGCAAGAGGCTCTGCTAGCAGAGCTGAGTCTGTGCAGCAAAGTAGCAGGGCTTTGCCGATGTCTTCTGCCGAAGGCAAGGTGGCTACAAGTGGTGACAGCCTGGGGAGGGAGAGACAGGAGCAGAATTTACCTGAGCATCCCGGCAGGGCCCCTGTGAATATTTGTGGTGGTGGGGAAAATGCCCCAAAGGGTTCGGAGGAACCAGTGGTGCGGTCGCAGTTGACTCGTCTGGGGGGGGGGGGGTGGCGGCCGGTTGCTAAATCCTAGGCTCTCGGGATTGCTCGGAGGGTACCGGCGGCGGGGGGCTCTTTCCTGGAGGCGAGGGCGAGGCGGGGGACTGGGCCCGGTCCCCGGCGGTGGCGTGCAAGGTGTGGAGGGCGGCGAGAAGGAACAGGCGGGACACGTTTCTTTGAGGGTGAGGAAGCCAAGAGAGTTTATTAGGGGAGAGTACAAGCTTATATCGGGCGGTTTAGAGGGCGGGGTGGCTGTAGGGGTTAAAGGCTTGGATTGGTTCTGAGAGGGCGCGGAGGTTGATTGAAAAGGGGCGGGAGTTGCTCCGGTAACGAAGAGGGTGGAGGGTGCGGGTAAGGCACGGGGGGGGGGGGGTTTTCTCCGGCAAGCCCTCCCCAACGGTTGTACTTTGGGGTGAGGAAATGGGGCCTGCATTCGGCTCCGCTTTCTCAGGCCCGGGGGGCCGTGGAGGGCGCTACCACCCGTGCCCCACTACCTTTCCTAGGGGCTGATCAGTTCCCCTGGCCCAGGCCCGCCAAGTCGGAACTCGATAACAGTGTCCCACATTTCCCCCTTCTTTTCTAATTAGAGGAAGAAGCTTACCGGAGAGATCCGCCAAGGGATGAGGGAAAGGGGAGGTGGGGGAAGGGATAGGGGTAGATGGTAGTTAGAGAGGCTGGAGCTCGACGTTGGTGTGGCGCCCGGGCGTTCGAGAGGGGCCTCGCTGCTTGTGGGATGGACGAGGGTGGCGACGCTGCGGAGGGTTAGCTTCTTCAGTGGAGGCAAGTTGTTGATACTGGACTTGCACAAATGATGAAAAGACAGCATTGGCTTGGTTCTTAGCAAGCTGGACAATTCTGCGGATAATGCAGGGCCCTAGGGTGAGAGCTAGAATAATCATTAGTAGGGGGCCGATGAGAGGGAGGAGGTATGGGAGGAGGGGGGTAAAGATGTGGGACCAATAGTTGGTGGCTTCACGGTTTCTTTTGCGTTGTTCTAGTCCCTCTCGGACCTTCTTTAGGCTGTCTTCGGCGAGACCTGTGGAATTGGCATATACACAGCACTCTTCTCCTAGGGCGGCGCAAAGGCCTCCTTCTTTGAGGAGGAGAAGGTCGAGACCTCGGCGGTTTTGGAGCACGACTTCAGAGAGGGAGTTGACAGAATTTTTAAGATGGGAAATAGCGTCTTGTAGGTGACGAATGTCCTCGTCAACAGCCGCCCGGAGGTGAGTTAGGGTGGAGCCTTGACTGGCTAATGCAGCGATTCCGGTGCCAGCGCCTGCAAGACCTAAGAGGGAGGCAATTGTGAGGGCGGTGATGGGTTCTCGCTTTTGCAGAGTGGCAGGGACTGCAGTTCTTTCCAGGCGGAGGAAGAAATTTTCCTCGCTGTGGTATAGGACCGTAGGGATAAGGACAATTAGGAGGCAAGTTTCATTAGTTGTATTGAGGGTTTGCACATTAAGGCAGGGGGTAAGTCCTGTAGAGGAGCAGAGTCATTGGGAGGAGTTGTGGGGAATAAGAAACTTGGCAGAGCTGCTGGGAGATGAGTAGTTGGTACAAGCTGTGAGGTTGGGAGAGTTACTTGAGCGAGGGCGGATGCACTTTCCTGTAAAGGAGACTGAATGAAAGGTTAGGGGGACGGCAGAGGTATTCCAATTGCATTCCGAGGGGCTATTTTCTGTATTTTCTGAAAAGGAAAGATTGGAGGCGACGGGCTCATACAGGGAGGAGGAGGTGGAGAGGCAAAGCCAGCAGGAGGAGGTAAGATTGGGGTTGGAGGAATTCACTGAGGTGAAGGCTGCTTGGATAAGGCCGAGGAGGGGAGAGGAGTAATGAGAGGGGGGCAGAAAAGGTTGGGGTGGTGGGGTTGGCGATGCGCTGTTTGTAGCTGAGGTGCGGTTTCCGGATGCGCTGCTTGTAGTTGAGGTGCGGCTGGAGGGCTGTGGATAAAGGGGGTTAAGGACTTGGTTGGGACCTATGCCAGAGGGTGTTTTTAATGCAGTATTTTGGCATGGTTGGCTTGCAGCCTCCTTTTTTATGAGAATAAGTGATCCTCGGTCGGCTCCTTTCTCATAGATTCTGAAGCCCCAAGTTCGACCGAGTAACCAGGAGGGATTAGTGGGGAGCTGCACTGTAAGATTAAGATGTGTGCAGGATCCCTCACTTTCTTGGCCGAGCCAGTTAACAGTAGGGAGTTTGCACCCTGGAGGGGCCCACCTTAAGGTAAGGTATTGATCAGGAACAGGAGGCTTCCAATTAGTGGCTAATGTTTCACACCCCCAGTATGCACAGTAGTACTCGTTGGGGGAATTGCAGTACGATTTTCCAGGATTTGAGGATGGGCACCTGTAATATTGGGCCTGGGGATCACTTACCTTTTGAGCGCAGGTTTCTTCGACTCTGGAGACAAAGGTGGCGAAAGGCTCACTCGGTTCCTGGAAGAGCTTGGTGAATTTATTAGGCCGACAGGCGGAGCAGTTGGCAAACGCTCGTAAGGCGATTCCCCGAAGGATAGGCCAAAAGGTGGCGGGCACATTAATATAGGCGGATGCATTTATAAACGTTCCCGTGCCCAAGTAGGCTTCGGGGTGATGATAGACTCCAGTGGCTGCGTCTTGCTCGCTTTGCTTAGCTGCTTCCGCCTGGAAGTGAGCACGCCAATCAACAAACTGGCCGGGGTTAAGAATGGTACGGGCAAGCGAGGCCCAGTCTTGGGGGAGGTAAAAGTCCATGGCGAGATCCTGTAGTAATTGGGAAGCGTATGGGCTACCTAACCCGTCTTCCTTGATGGCCCTGCGAAGCTGCTTGATAGTATCTGAGTCAATGGGATACCAGTCTTACGGTTTCTGCGGTGTGGGGGTAAGGTTAAGAGGAAAGCAGCGAAAAGCACGAGAGAAAGGAGGACGCGCTTGCAGAGGGCCTGGCGCGGGAGTGGGGGTAGGGGGAGCGTTGTCCCAAGGGTTGCCTTGAGGTGTAGAAGGCAGCCAGGGGTTGTTAGTCGGCAGGGTGGGAGGAGCGGCGGCAGCTGCCGGTAGCGGCTCCGAGGGGGAGCTCGCCGAAGGGGGAGGCGGAAGTGGGAGGCCCCAAGCGTCGCAAGACGGCGGTGCGGTGGGAGTGGCTAAGGCATAAGATGGTGGACTAGCCCCGTCCTGTGAAAGGGCGGGGCCCAAGGCATAAGATGGCAGACTAACTCCGCCCTGTGAAAGGGCGGGGTAAAGCGCATGCGGTTTCCGGCCCGGCTTAGGGCTGACGTCATCACTAGAGCACTTCCTCCCCTCAGTGGAAGAAGAAGGAGGAAGTTCGCCATTTTGGAGAGGCTTAGTATTGCTTTGTTTTTGGGGGGCGACTTCGAGCGCGTTGTTAATCTGCTCGACTAAGGATTCTGCGTCCGAATCGTGGTCTGCATTGGTCTCGCTGTCTGAGTCTGTTGACTGGGTTGATAGGGCCTCCTTGGATTTAATGGGGCCTCGATCAGGGGGGAGGGAGCCTTGAAGGCAGGAGCGGACGGTTATTAAGGTGGGGAGCAAGCCGGGAGGGAAGCGCTTGCTCTCATGTTCCATGGCGTTGGTGACCTGATCAATAAGGCGATTATAAGTAACAGGGTCCCAAAGATGGCAAGTGGTGAGCCATGGGTTAAAGGGCAGCAGGAGGTCCCAGTATACTTGCAGCTGCCGGACAGACACCTTACAGCGATGTGTGTCTAGGAGACCCGCTAGAGCGCGAACTTGAGGTGCTTGGCGTGCAGATAGACGATTACCCATAGCGGAGGGAGAAAAAAAAAGGGGGGTTGATTATTGAGTAAAGAAAATGAGGCAAACCGTGGCCGCGAGGCCGAAGGAGACAGCGAGAATAGAAAGCAGGACCCTCTGGTAGCGAGAGCAGTTTGGGGGGGCGGTCGCAAAGAGGCACACGGCGCCAAACAAAGAAACAAAGACACAGAGGACTACAGCAAAGTAATGGAGGGGAAGAGGGAGAGTGTTAGGAGGAATGGGGGTCATAGGAAGAGAGGACGAAAGGTAGTCGGGGGCAATAGCCGGGTTAATTCGGGAAAGGAAGAGCGGCCCGGGCGCGGAGCGGCGTGGGAGAGGTGGCTCCGGACGTGGAGCGGCGAGGGAGAGGCGGCTCCGCGGGGCGGCGAGGGAGAGGTGGCCCTTACCTTGCAGGCGAGGAGAAGGGGAGTTGGAGAGGCGTCTGGGCGAGCGGGTGGTTTTACTGGACCGCTGCGTGGAGAGGACCGGCCCCACATTGGGCGCCAGTTGCGGTCGCAGTTGACTCGTCTGGGGGGGGGGTGGCGGCCGGTTGCTAAATCCTAGGCTCTCGGGATTGCTCGGAGGGTACCGGCGGCGGGGGCTCTTTCCTGGAGGCGAGGGCGAGGCGGGGGACTGGGCCCGGTCCCCGGCGGTGGCGTGCAAGGTGTGGAGGGCGGCGAGAAGGAACAGGCGGGACACGTTTCTTTGAGGGTGAGGAAGCCAAGAGAGTTTATTAGGGGAGAGTACAAGCTTATATCGGGCGGTTTAGAGGGCGGGGTGGCTGTAGGGGTTAAAGGCTTGGATTGGTTCTGAGAGGGCGCGAAGGTTGATTGAAAAGGGGCGGGAGTTGCTCCAGTAATGAAGAGGGTGGAGGGTGCGGGTAAGGCACGGGGAGGGGGGTGGTTTCCTCCGGCAAGCCCTCCCCAACGGTTGTACTTTGGGGTGAGGAAATGGGGCCTGCATTCGGCTCCACTTTCTCAGGCCCGGGGGGCCGTAGAGGGCGCTACCACCCGTGCCCCACTACCTTTCCTAGGGGCTGATCAGTTCCCCTGGCCCAGGCCCGCCAAGTTGGAACTCGATAACAGTGTCCCGCACAGTGGTAAGGCCTAAAATCAGAAATATGGCAATTCCAAACTGCGTGAAACCAAAAATATTTTTTGATGATGATGATGATGATGATGATATGCCACACAGTACTTCCAAATGGAGGGATACAGCCAACACTGATGAAGACCACTCCGATGGCCTGGCGAGAAGAGGCAGAGGTGACAGTTCAAGTGGCTACCCTGAGCTGAAATACCCTGAACAAAAGAGGGAAGCAAGGAGTGACCAAGTGAAGCCAGAGGAGGTGCTGAGACAACGGTGTACCATGGCCGACCCTGACTTCCGGACCTACAGTGATGATTACTACAAGTACTGCGACGAAGACTCTGACAGTGACCAAGAGTGGACTGCTGCTCTGCACCGCAAGTATCAAGGGGAAGAGCAAAACCTATCCTCCAGTGGCAAAAGCTGGGAGATGCTACCAGGGAAGGAAGAGCATGAGCCCGAGCAGCCTGGAGCGAAGGCTGGTGGCAGTGCCAGCCCTGTCGCCGGTGCCAGTGCTGGCAGCAATGGCAGCAATTACCTGGAAGAAGTTCGAGAACCCTCTCTTCAGGAGGAGGAGCAGGCATCCCTGGAAGAAGGAGAAATCCCTTGGCTCCAATACAATGAAAACGAGAGCAACAGTGATGGGGATAATGATTCTGGTCATGAGTTTATGCAACCTGGGGTGTTCATGCTGGATGGGAATAACAACTTGGAAGATGACTCCAGTGTCAGTGAAGACCTAGAAGTGGATTGAAGCCTCTTTGATGGATTTGCAGATGGACTAGGAATGGCCGAAACCATTTCCAATGTGGATCCCCAGTTTCTCACCTACATGGCACTTGAAGAACGCCTGGCTCAGGCAATGGAGACCGCCCTTGCACATCTGGAGTCCCTCGCCGTGGACGTGGAGGTGGCCAGTCTGCCCGCGAGCAAGGAGAGCATTGATGCTCTCCCTGAGATCCTGGTCTCTGAAGATCACAGCACAGTGGGTCAGGAAATGTGTTGCCCCATTTGTTGCAGTGAGTATGTAAAGGGGGAGGTAGCGATGGAGCTGCCATGCCACCACTATTTCCACAAGCTGTGCGTGTCCGTCTGGCTTCAGAAGTCAGGCACCTGCCCTATGTGCCGCTGCATGTTCCCTCCCCCACTGTAAAGACCTAGGTGATTTACTCCTGGTCTGATCATTTTGCCCAAGCAAAATCCACAATATTGCAGGAGCCCTCTCAGAATTAATGATTGAGATGAGAAACCGATCAGTCAATTAAGCCAAGCCTGTTGATTCCTTGTGATCATTTCCAGTGTGAAAATTGTTGTGTGTGATTGCATTAAAAATCATGTTGTAACTTAGAGGTTAGAAAGGGAAAACTAGACTTTCTAAACAGTACTTGAGATTGCAGTAAAGGACATAATTTTCTAACCTGAAAGTTGCAATAAGTTGCATTTTTTTTCTTCAGTAGAATACTGAAGTTGCTGTTAACTGTACTGTCAAGTTTCTCTGTTAAATATGTCCAAAAGACATAATCATTTCTGTTGCATGTGTATGGGTTAACATTCCTGTAATTGCAGTGCAATAAAAGCTTATTAAAGTTCTGCTTTTGGTTTTACATGGTATAATGGAATTGTTTCGTTTTGTCTAATACAGTGGGACTAAGTGATTTCATGATTGAGCCTTTGCATCAAAAGTGGAGGCGTTTGGTGTTCCCAAAAGTAGAAACCTTTTGTTTCATCGAGAATGCTTAAGTCCAACAACAACTGCAAGAAAAATTAACGGTAATTATTTTTAAAGGTAGAAATAAAGTGTCTGGTTGTCGGACTACTCAGTAGTACTGGGGAAAAGGCTAGAGAGAGAATACCCTGCCTTGGGGAAGGAAAGAAACAATGAGGAAGCATGGTAAAAGTGAAAGTACATTGGGAGGGATAAGTTCAAACTGAGTTAGGTGGGAGTGGGTTAAAATCACATTTTAGAAAACAAACTCTCAGATGGAATGGGGAAAAAAATAAAGCTGTATCACAGCATACCTTAACACAGTGACACATAGAGGAATAGCAAAATCTATGCCGGTCAAATACGACCAAAAAAGAAAAGAAAATACAGAAACCCCCCTATATAGAGTAAACAGGTTTTAACATTTGGCCATATTAGCTTCAGATCCTCTCTCCCTTCCTCTCTCCCTCTCTCTCCCTCTTTCTCTCCACATATATATAATTTCCATTAAATAAAAATTTCCAAACATAGGTAAAGTTTCTCACCCCATCACATTTGTTGCCTTCTCTCCACAGAGGTGGGAATAGTCTGTTTACTTCTTGTCTTATGTTTTTACACATGTGTGTGTGTACATATATATATGTATATGTATATAGATATATAGACTCAATACAGGGTAATTATACTTTTTTAATGGCCATAAATGATAGAATGTATGTATCGTTTTGCAGCTTGATTTTTTCACTCAACACTGTTTCTGAGATTTAGTCATTTTGATAGATGTAAATCTAGTTCATGCATTTTAACTGCTGTATATTAACTATTCAATTGAATGAATTACCAGTTTATTTTATCCATTCCCCCAGTGATGGACATTTAGGTTCTTCCCAGTATTTTGCTGCAGTGAACATGCTAAGATGTCTCTGTGCACATGTGTGAGTTTCTCTAGGATAAGTACATGGAAATGGAATTGCTGGGTTTGAGCATCTTCACCTTAACTAGATGCTGCCAAATTGCTTTCCAAAGCAAGTGTAATAATTTATGCTCCTACCAACAGTTTCTGAGAGCTGTTTGCCCACATCTCCAACAGCCTTAGGTAAGGCTCAGAACTCACTGGTAATTAGTGACACGTAAATTGAAACAGCAGTGAAACATACCGTGTCCATTAGAAAATAAAGTTTTTTGTCATGATACGATCTAGTTTTTGGCCAGGATGAAAAGCATGGGACACTCATACACTGTTGGTGTGAATGTAAACCATGGCAGCCTTTTTGGAGAGCAGTTGGGGTCATAGCTTTCAAAACATAAAAGTGGTGCATCTCCTTCAACCGAACTTGGATACTTTTGGTAGTATGGGGTTGCTTCTATGCAGCAGTTAAAAATTGTATGTACTGATATGGAAAGATCTCTAAGACATAATGTTAAGTAAAAAAAGCATATTGTAGAGCAGTATGTACAGTCTGGATGTAAAATAAAACCTTATCCAACCAAAAACTATTTATGAAAATGTGTGGAAGGCTACATACCTACTGAAGGCAGTGATTCCCTCCTGGGAGGGACAAGGGGTTGGGGGAGAGAAAGGAGGCTTTTGATTTCATCCAAAGTAATTAATTTGCTTGATTTTTTATATGAATATTAGCCAAATAAGTAAAATAAGAAAAAATTGCAGTTTTAAAAAAGCAAGATAATTCTATTCTCTCACTGTAAGTATGGAAACATGGGCAGAGGCCACAGTCCTTTTTGCTGCAGCTGGTCAAAGCCAATAGTTGATATTAATGACTTTGTCGCCCCCCCACCCCACTCTTTGATCCTCCATTGCCTTTCGCCAGCACTTCGGCTGGTCGTGGAGATTCAAGAGTCTGAGACCTTGGTGTGGGGGTGGGGCAGGGTTCTGGTGGTTCCCATTTATCTTTGCTGTGTCCTGATGGGCACCACACATGAATGAATGAGAGTGCCAGGAGAATCCTTGGGGCCTGGTCACCATTCTCCTTTTGCTCCTGGTGCACAACACCAACCCTAACATCCCCTAGGAGAGTCAGAATTAATAAATTCGTTGAACAGCCCAGTGCCAGAATCCCCCTACCAGTATTGGAGAACTCTACCCCTGCCAAGTGTCTCAGTGGCAGTGAGGCCCTGCCTCCTAGGGAAGCCCACAGGCCCGGAGACCTGTGCCCCCAGACCAGGAGCAGCTAAGCCTCAGGCCTAGAATCTCAGCTAAACCTAGCAAGCACTTGCACCCAGTACTTTCAGAAGTGCAGGGTACATGAAGCCTTCCTTCTGGTGTTGCTGTGGAGATGATTGGTGGTAGCACTGGATCGTGTTCATGCCATGGGTCCTGTGCTAATGGTGCTGGCAGCAGATAGCTCCTGTGGTGAGCTGTGGCTTGGCTGCCCAGTTCCCTTGTTCCGGCCAGTTTCTGATTTTCCAGCCTTCCCTGACAACCCCTCAAGCTCCCTCATAGCTTTCCAATAAAATTTTTTTGCTTAAATCACCTAGAGTTGGTTTCTGTTGTTTATAACCAAAACTCCCAATGGTACACCTGCCAATGCCGTAACTCCCTTTTGTGCCTGTTCCCTAGTCATATGAGATATTCCAGAATGGCCAAAGGTCAAGCAATTTCTGTTTACAATGCAGTGGATCTGTTCTTGACACCTGGAGGCGTGGATCTAAAGCAGCAGGCCTCAGGGGGAGAGAGACATGAAGCTGTCATTTCTGAGAGGAGGTTTTTATTGGGGTGCTCATTAAAGATGCTACCCACCACACTTCACTTCTTGGTTTCTGGACTTGTCTGGCAATAGAATCAGTAGCCCCAAATTTTGGTCACTGATTTGGAGCATAAAGCACTACATCTTGTTAGAGAGCACCCCAACTTCCTGAGGTGGTTTCTCCCATTTGTCCCTATAGCCAAATCAACGTTAAGTCCCTTCCTCTGCTCTAAGGCACTGCTACCCTCTGAGTTCTTCTTCCAGTTAAACCCTTCTGTATCTGCGCTCACTGATTTCAGACTGGGAAATGTCCTTTCCAGCCTTGTCTCAATTCTGTCCATTCTTTTACAAAAAGTCCTGTTCATGTGCTGGCTCCATAAAAATAGTTTCTGATGCCCCTAGCTCAGAATGGCACTTGCCTGCTTCCCTCTTTGCCTCTGTTCGTCTCCTGTTTCTATGCTGTTGAGGTCAGGAGCTACATCCAAGTCATTTCTATAGCCCTAACACGCAGTGCTTGAGACAAAACATTCAGCCACACTTGCTGACAAGGTGAAAACATGCCTCTCCCAAGGTAGGCTCAGGCGAGGGGTTGGGTTCAGAGAGAACCCAAAAGGAGTCCAGGGGGCCTGGCCCCTCCAGGCTCATCTGACCCAGCATTAAGGTCCTTACCCCCAGCCTCCAGGGGCCCTGGCACCTCTCCTTCTCCGGACCTGCTATCCTGTTGTCTTCCCAGTGCCCTCACCGTTTTTCTGTTTGTCCTACTGAATTTCCAGTGTTTGAGAGGCAGCTTCCTGCCCGGGGCCTGTGGGTAGGAGGTGGTGCTTATGTGAAGATGGAGAAATAAATGGCAACTGGCCTCAGCACGCCCCTCCTTTGGCTTGGGTCAAACCTCTGACAAACCTGGAGCTGATGGGATGCTTGCACTTCTGCCACTGGGTCGTCTTGGGAAAAGGGTCTGGTGTGAAACAAGCCAGGTACTGGGAGACCCCTGAGCAACCCTCTCGGCCTGCCTCAGTGTTTGCATCTGCAGAATGGGACCTTACAACCTGGCCCTTGGCTGCAGGTTTCTGCTGGCCCCAGCACTCCTCAGGCTCTATTTCCTCCCTCCAGATTTCAGTCTCCCAAGAAGGGTGGTAAAATATTAGTAAGGCTCCATAACCTCTCATGTTTGGACCAGACTTCCCCAAACCCTCTCACATTCCATGATTCCGCCTACCCTCACATCAACCCCAGATGCGTGTTGCCTTCACTTTAGTGGTAAGAAGACTGAGATTCAGAAAGGTGGTGGCAGTTTGGAGGAGTGAGCATGTGTGTGTCAGCTTGGTGGGGGGGAGGCAGTGGAGGTGACTTCTCCCCACCCATCCCAGTGTGGCAAGGAGTGGGTGGGGATCTTTTCCTCAGAGTAAAAGCCCAGGATGTCTCCAGCTAGACCTTCCGGTCACAGGCGCCAAATACTGCCAGCCTCCCAGGCTGCACACTGAAGTTACCAGGACAAGAGCAGCCAGGAGCACCCAGACAGGAGGGCACCAGGCATTTTGGTAGCAAAAAGAGAGCTGGGATGCGGGATCCTTCTTCCACAGGATCTTCCACGGGAGCTGGGGACTAGGAGACAGTGGTTGCTGAGAGAGTCAGAGGTATCTGGAAGAAATAGGGCCTGGGAACCAACCTGAAGCAAGCTAGGAACCACAGCATGAAGCCCAGAAAGTGAAATCTTCAGGGAGCCTGGGGAACCCAGTCCAAGGCATCGCTCAGTTCTGGTTATGCTTACATTCAGCGGGCGTGTTCATAACCTACTCTGGGCCCAGAGCTGGGGGTTCAGAGCTGACTAGTTGAGTTCAATTTGAGTCCCTGCCTGTGGTGTGTTCGACCAGGGCCTGCAAGAGATGAGTAAGGCCCAGTCCTTCCCTCAAAGAGCTCATAGTCTAGTGCGAGAGACAGACTTGGAAAGAGAGAATTGCAGTCTTCTGTGGGGAGAGGTATGTGGAGACAAACACAGAGTGACATGGGAGCCTGGAACCTGGCAGGCAGTGCTGGGAAATGGGGCTGGTCATCAGAGGCATTCTTGGATGAGTTGACTCCTAAAGTGTAAGTAGGTGTTAGCCAGGTACCGAAAGGGGAGTGAGGGGAGGAGGGACCCTTTCAAACATTATCAATAGGTTGTCAATTGGCACAATTTGTTTGAGATGCCATTTAGTGAGATGCATTAATATTTAAAGTCCACTCACTCTGTGGCCCGGCAATTCCAATAGTAGGAATCCAACCTGCACAAACACAAGCGCAAGGTGGTTTGTACAAGGATATTCATTGCTGCAGTGTTTGCAGTAGCAAAAGACTGGGAAGCATTTAAATGTCCATCACTAGAGGCCTGGTTAAGTACATTATGGCACAGCCATCATGTGCTTTGCTACACGTCCTTTTCCCAAAATGAGGCAGATCCTCACTCATTGCTGAGGAACAGGATCCCAAAACCAAGGGGTAACAAAATCAAGGCACAGAGCAGTGGGCACACTTGCAACCATTCCTATGTCACAAAAGATGTGCATACATATATGCTTAACTGTACATAGGTTTCCCGGAAACATACACAAGAAATAGGGGCCAAGGTCAGGGGTGGACAAGAGGCCTCGTCTTTGTTTTTTAAACTTTGGAGTTTTTGTTAATTTGCTTTTGCATTTATTTGTTATCATGAGCATACATGACCAAGTCAAAAAAGGAAGGAAGGGAGGGAGGGGCTGGGAGGGAGGGAGCAGGCAGACAGGCAGCAATCTCAGGCAATGGAACAAAGGCTTGGAGGTGTGAAATAGTATGGCTCTGCCTAGTGGAACAGAGACATTTCAGGTGACTTCCAGTAAAGAGGTGGGGAGTTGATTGCAGGATGCAAGTGAGAAAATGGCAGTCAGGACACCACAATATCAGGGCCCGTGGGAACCAGAAACAGAGGCCCAAGCAGGCCTCCTTGGGAGAAGACGTACCACGCCTGAGCCGGCTTCATGAAGACAGGGTGTAGGGGCCGGAAGGTGGCCCAGCATCCAGAGCTGACCTGCTATAACCTCAGATGTGGAAAATAGATCTGCAGATTGTGGCTGTGCATAACCAGAAGATTATCAGGAAAGCTACCATCATGTCACCTAACCATACTTCTCACCCAGTGATGGGATTATAGGTTATGTTAAGTTTCTTTCCATTCTGGGGGCATTTCTCAAATTCTCTTCAACAAGTAGGTAATCAAGGGGAGAAAAGCTGAAAAGAAAATTGGAACGGTGCTGGAACACTGGCTCTTAAACCCCTCAAGGCTGGCTCTGCCTGAGAGAAGCCAAGCAGGCCCTTCATCAGCCATCCCTGGTCCTCCTTCAGAGTTGTCAGGAAACCTCACTACCTGGCAGTGTGGGTCAGTGGAAAGACCACAGCATTTGGATCATACCTGAAACCCAATTTTAATGCCTATTAACTGTGATTCTTGAGCAAGGCACATACCTACTCTGAGCCTCAGTTTATTTATTTATAAAATGGGGAAAAAGAATCCCTATCCAGTAGGGTGGTTGGAATGGGCAAATGTAATAATGGATGGATGGAATGTGCTATGTAAGCCTAAGGGGATTGTTGTTTCTCCTGGCTCTTTTTTTTTTTTTTTTTTTCCTGGGCAGGAGCAGCAGGAGCCCAGGGCTTAGAAGGAAAGACAAACAAACAAACAGACAATCAAGGAGTACTGCCTGGATGGAAAGAATCCCCCTCCTTCCCCATCGGTCTCTCTTCAGCAACATAGCAAATCTGACTGTGGATGCCTGGCCCCAGTCTGGAGAAACAGACTTAGCAGGAGTCCAACATTCCCTTTGGAAGCAGAGTGTGACAAGATGGGGGAGGAGGAGGGAGCAAAATATTTGCTACTGTTTTTTTTCCTGTGCAGTTGACTTTGTGGGCCGAGACCATTTGCTCACCCCCTTCAAACTGGCTGAGGAATGCAGGCTGGTCCAAGCTGGATGGACCCAGTGTCTCCTGGCCCCTCCCAGAGCCCCAGCCTGACCCCTCCTCAGGGCCTAAGATGAAGGAGCTTCTGTGTCACGGTGCCCCCGCCTGATTAGACGTGGCTGCCATGTTGACTCCTCCCTTGCCAGCTGGGCATTAGGGAGAAACAAAAAAAATGCCTAAAGCTTGCACAGAGTCCTCACAACTAAATGAATAGCTGGGGGGCAAGATGGCAGACTGGTGAGCTGTATATTTTAGTTACTCCTCCAGGAAAGTAGGTAGAAAGCCAGGAACTGTGTGGACTGGACACCACAGAGCAATCTGACTTTGGGCATACTTCATACAACACTCATCAAAACGTGGAACTGATGAGATCAGCGAAATCTGTAAGCTTTTGTGGCCAGGGGACCCGCACCCCTCCCTGCCAGGCTCAGTCCCGTGGGAGGAGGGGCTGTCAGCTCCGGGAAGGACAAGGGAGAACTGCAGTGGCAGCCCTTATCGGAAACTCATTCTACTGATCCAAACTCCAACCATAGATAGACGGAGACCAGACACCAGAGAATCTGAGAGCAGCCAGCCCAGCAGAGAGGAGACAGGCATAGAAAAAAAACAACAGGAAAAACTCCAAAATAAAAGCGGAGGATTTTTGGAGTTCTGGTGAACATAGAAAGGGGAAGGGCAAAGCTCAGGCCCTGAGGCTCATATGCAAATCCTGAAGAAAAGCTGATCTCTCTGCCCTGTGGACCTTTCCATAATGGCCCTAATTGCTTTGTCTCTTAGCATTTCAATAACCCATTAGATCTCTGAGGAGGGCCCTTTTTTTATTTTAATCCTTTTTTCTTTTTCTAAAACAATTACTCTAAGAAGCGCAATACAGAAAGCTTCAAAGACTTGCAGTTTGGGCAGGTCAATACAAGAGCAGAACTAAGAGAGCTCTGAGACAAAACGCAATAATCCAGTGGCTGAGAAATTTTACTAAACACCACAACTTCCCAAGAAAAGGGGGGTGTCTGCTCACAGCCATCATCCTGGTGGACAGGAAACACTCCTGCCTGTCGCCAGCCCATAGCCCAGAGCCGCCCCAGACAACCCAGTGTGACAGAAGTGCTTCAGATAACAGGCACACACCACAAAACTGGGCGTGGACATTAGCCTTCCCTGCAACATCAGCTAATTGTCCTAGAGTTGGGAAGGTGAAGCAGTGTGAATTAACAAAGCCCCATTCAGCCATCATTTCAGCAGACTGGGAGCCTCCCTACACAGCCCAGCAGCCCAGAACTGCCCTGGGGGGACAGCACTCACCTGTGACATAGCACAGTCATCCCTCAACAGAGGACCCGGGGTGCACAGCCTGGAAGAGGGGCCCACTTGCAAGTCTCAGGAGCCATACGCCAAATCCAAGGACTTGTGGGTCAGTGGCAGAGACAAACTGTGGCAGGACTGAACTGAAGGATTAGACTATTGCAGCAGCTTTAAAACTCCAGGATCACCAGGGAGATTTGATTGTTAGACACACCCCCCTCCCTGACTGCCCAGAAACACGCCCCATATACAGGACGGGCAACACCAACTACACACGCAAGCTTGGTATACCAATTGGACCCCACAAGACTCACTCCCCCACTCACCACAAAGGCTAAGCAGGGGAGAACTGACTTGTGGAGAACAGGTGGCTCGTGGATGCCACCTGCTGGTTAGTTAGAGAAAGTGTACTCCACGAAACTGTAGATGTGATAAATTAGAGATAAGGACTTCAATTGGTCTACAAATCCTAAAAGAACCCTATCAAGTTCAGCAAATGCCAAGAGGCCAAAAACAACAGAAAATTATAAAGCATATGAAAAAAACAGACGATATGGACAATGCAAGCCCAAGCACCCAAATCAAAAGATCAGAAGAGACACAGCACCTAGAGCAGCTACTCAAAGAACTAAAGATGAACAATGAGACCATACTACGGGATACAAAGGACATCAAGAAGACCCTAGAAGAGCATAAAGAAGACAATGCAAAACTAAATAAAAAAAAAGATGATCTTATGGAAATTAAAGAAACTGTTGACCAAATTAAAAAGATTCTGGATACTCACAGTACAAGACTAGAGGAAGCTGAACAACGAATCAGTGACCTGGAAGATGACAGAATGGAAAATGAAAGCATAAAAGAAAGAATGGGGAAAAAAATTGAAAAAATCAAAACAGACCTCAGGGATATGATAGATGATATAAAATGTCCGAATGTAAGACTCATTGGTGTTCCAGAAGGAGAAGAAAAGGGTAAAGGTCTAGGAAGAGTATTCAAAGAAATTGATGGGGAAGACTTCCCAAATCTTCTAAACAACGTAAATACACAATCATAAATGCTCAGTGAACTCCAAATAGAATAAATCCAAATAAACCCACTCCGAGACATATTCTGATCACACTGTCAAACACAGAAGAGAAGGAGCAAGTTCTGAAAGCAGCAAGAAAAAAGCAATTCACCACATACAAAGGAAACAGCATAAGACTAAGTAGTGGAGGCGGGGCAAGATGGCAGATTGATGAGCTGTAAGGTTTAGTTACTCCTCCAGGAAAGTAGGTAAAAAGCCAGGAACTGCGTGGACTGGACACCACAGAGCAATCTGTCTTTGGGCATACTTCATACAACACTCATGAAAATGTCGAACTGCTGATATCAGCGAAATCTGTAAGTTCTTGCTTCTAGGGGACCCGCGCCCCTCCCTGCCAGGCTCAGTCCCGTGGGAGGAGGGGCTGCCAGCTCCGGGAAGGAGAAGGGAGAACTGCAGTGGTAGCCCTTCCCGGAAACTCATTCTACTGATCCATACTCCAACCATAGATAGACTGAGACCAGACACCAGAGAATCTGAGAGCAGCCAGCCCAGCAGAGAGGAGACAGGCATAGAAAAAAAAAAAATAACACGTAAAACTCCAAAATAAAAGCAGAGGATTTTTGGAGTTCTGGTGAACACAGAAAGGGGAAGGGCGGAGCTCAGGCCTTGAGGCGCATATGCAAATCCCGAAGAAAAGCTGAACTCTCTGCCCTGTGGACCTTTCCTTAATGGCCCTGGTTGCTTTGTCTATTAGCATTTCAGTAACCCATTAGATCTCTGAGGAGGGCCCTTTTTTTTTTTTTTTTCCCAATCCTTTTTTCTTTTTCTAAAACAATTACTCTAAGAAGCCCAATACAGAAAGCTTCAAAGAATTGCAATTTGGGCACGTCAAGTCAAGAGCAGAACTAAGAGAGCTCTGAGACAAAAGGCAATAATCCAGTGGCTGAGAAAATTCACTAAACACCACAACTTCCCAAGAAAAGGGGGGTGTCCGCTCACAGCCACCATCCTGGTGGACAGGAAACACTCCTGCCCATCGCCAGCCCCATAGCCCAGAGCTGCCCCAGACAACCCAGTGTGACGGAAGTGCTTCAAATAACAGGCACACACCACAAAACTGGGCGTGGACATTAGCCTTCCCTGCAACCTCAGCTGATTGTCCCAGAGCTGGGAAGGTGGAGCAGTGTGAATTAACAAAGCCCCATTCAGCCATCATTTGAGCAGACTGGGAGCCTCCCTACACAGCCCAGCAGCCCAGAACTGCCCTGGGGGGACGGCACTCACCTGTGACATAGCACAGTCATCCCTCAACAGAGGACCCGGGGTGCACAGCCTGGAAGAGGGGCTCACGTGCAAGTCTCAGGAGCCATACGCCAATACCAAAGACTTGTGGGTCAGTGGCAGAGACAAACTGGCAGGACTGAACTGAAGGATTAGACTATTGCAGCAGCTTTAAAACTCTAGGATCATCAGGGAGATTTGATTGTTAGGGCCACCCCCCCTCCCGGACTGCCCAGAAACACGCCCCACATACAGGGCAGGCAACACCAACTACACACGCAAGCTTGGTACACCAATTTGGCACCACAAGACTCACTCCCTTACTCACCAAAAAGGCTAAGCAGGGGAAAACTGGCTTGTGGAGAACAGGTGGCTCGTGGATGCCACCTGCTGGTTAGTTAGAGAAAGTGTACTCCACGAAGCTGTAGATCTGATAAATTAGAGATAAGGAGTTCAATAGGTCTACAAACCCTAAAAGAACCCTATCAAGTTCAGCAAATGCCACGAGGCCAAAAACAACAGAAAATTATAAAGCAGATGAAAAAACCAGACGATATGGATAACCCAAGCCCAAGCACCCAAATCAAAAGACCAGAAGAGACACAGCACCTAGAGCAGCTACTCAAAGAACTAAAGATGAACAATGAGACCGTAGTACGGGATATGAAGGAAATCAAGAAGACTCTAGAAGAGCGTAAAGAAGACATTGCAAGACTAAATAAAAAAATGGATGATCTTATGGAAATTAAAGAAACTGTTGACCAAATTAAAAAGATTCTGGACACTCATAGTACAAGACTAGAGGAAGTTGAACAACGAATCAGTGACCTGGAAGATGACAGAATGGAAAATGAAAGCATAAAAGAAAGAATGGGGAAAAAAATGGAAAAAATCAAAATGGACTTCAGGGATATGATAGATAATATGAAACGTCCAAATATAAGACTCATTGGTGTCCCAGAAGGGGAAGAGAAGGGTAAAGGTCTAGGAAGAGTATTCAAAGAAATTGTTGGGGAAAACTTCCCAAATCTTCAGAACAACATAAATACACAAATCATAAATGCTCAGCGAACTCCAAATAGAATAAATCCAAATAAACCCACTCCGAGACATATACTGATCACACTGTCAACCACAGAAGAGAAGGAGCAAGTTCTGAAAGCAGCAAGAGAAAAGCAATTCACCGCATACAAAGGAAACAGCATAAGACTAAGTAGTGACTACTCAGCAGCCACCATGGAGGCGAGAAGGCAGTGGCACGATATATTTAAAATTCTGAGTGAGAAAAATTTCCAGCCAAGAATACTTTATCCAGCAAAGCTCTCCTTCAAATTTGAGGGAGAGCTTAAATTTTTCACAAACAAATGCTGAGAGAATTTGCTAACAAGAGACCTGCCCTACTGGAGATACTAAAGGGAGCCCTACAGACAGAGAAACAAAGACAGGACAGAGAGACTTGGAGAAAGGTTCAGTACTAAAGAGATTCGGTATGGGTACAATAAAGGATATTAATAGAGAGAGGGAAAAATATGGCAAACATAAACCAAAGGATAAGATGGCCGATTCAAGAAATGCCTTCACTGTTTTAACGTTGAGTGTAAATGGATTAAACTCCCCAATTAAAAGATATAGATTCGCAGAATGGATCAAAAAAAATGAACCATCAATATGTTGCATACAAAAGACTCATCTTAGACACGGACACAAAGGAACTGAAAGTGAAAGGATGGAAAAAAATATTTCATGTAAGCTACAGCCAAAAGAAAGCAGGTGTAGCAATATTAATCTCAGATAAAATAGACTTCAAATGCAGGGATGTTTTGAGAGACAAAGAAGGCCACTACATACTAATAAAAGGGGCAATTCAACAAGAAGAAATAACAATCGTAAATGTCTATGCACCCAATCAAGGTGCCACAAAATACATGAGAGAAACACTGGAAAAACTAAAGGAAGCAATTGATGTTTCCACAATAATTGTGGGAGACTTCAACACATCACTCTCTCCTATAGATAGATCAACCAGACAGAAGACCAATAAGGAAATTGAAAACCTAAACAATGTGATAAATGAATTAGATTTAACAGACATATAGAGGACATTACATCCCAAATCACCAGGATACACATACTTTTCTAGTGCTCACGGAACTTTCTCCAGAATAGATCATATGCTGGGACATAAAGAAAGCCTCAATAAATTTAAAAAGATTGAAGTTATTCAAAGCACATTCTCTGACCACAATGGAATACAATTAGAAGTCAATAACCATCAGAGACTTAGAAAATTCACAAATACCTGGAGGTTAAACAACGCACTCCTAAACAATCAGTGGGTTAAAGAAGAAATAGCAAGAGGAATTGCTAAATATATAGAGACGAATGAAAATGAGAACAGAATATACCAAAAACTATGGGATGCAGCAAAAGCAGTGCTAAGGGGGAAATTTATAGCACTAAATGCATATATTAAAAAGGAAGAAAGAGCCAAAATCAAAGAACTAATGGATCAACTGAAGAAGCTAGAAAATGAACAGCAAACCAATCCTAAACCAAGTAGAAGAAAAGAAATAACAAGGATGAAAGCAGAAATAAATGACATAGAGAACAAAAAAACAATAGATAGGATAAATATCACCAAAAGTTGGTTCTTTGAGAATATCAACAAGATTGACAAGCCCCTAGGTAGAATGAAAAAATCAAAAAGAGAGAAGACCTATAGAAACAAAATAATGAATGAAAAAGGTGACATAACTGCAGATCCTGAAGAAATTAAAAAAATTATAAGAGGATACTATGAACAACTGTATGGCAATAAACTGGATAATGTAGAGGAAATGGACAATTTCCTGGAAACATGAACAACCTAGACTGACCAGAGAAGAAATAGAAGACCTCAACCAACACATCACAAGCAAAGAGATCCAATCAGTCATCAAAAATCTTCCCACAAATAAATGCTCAGGGCCACATGGCTTCACAGGGGAATTCTACCAAACTTTCCAGAAAGAACTGACACCAATCTTACTCAAACTCTTTCAAAACATTGAAGAAAATGGAACACTACCTATCTCATTTTATGAAGCTAACATCAATCTAATACCAAAACCAGGCAAAGATGCTACAAAAAAGGAAAACTACCGGCAAATGTCCCTAATGAATATAGATGCAAAAATCCTCAACAAAATACTTGCAAATCGAATCCAAAGATACATTAAAAAAATGATACACCATGACCAAGTGGGGTTGATTCCAGGCATGCAAGGATGGTTCAACATAAGAAAATCAATCAATGTATTACAACACATTAAAAATTCGAAAGGGAAAAATCAAATGATCATCTCAATAGATGCTGAAAAAGCATTTGACAAAATCCAACATCCATTTTTGATAAAAACACTTCAAAAGGTAGGAATTGAAGGAAACTTCCTCAACATGATAAAGAGCATATATGAAAAACCCACAGCCAGCATAGTACTCAATGGTGAGAGACTGAAAGCCCTCCCTCTAAGATCAGGAACAAGACAAGGATGCCCGCTGTCACCACTGTTATTCAACATTGTGCTGGAAGTGCTAGCCAGGGCAATCCGGCAAGACAAAGAAATAAAAGGCATCCAAATTGGAAAAGAAGAAGTTAAACTGTCATTGTTTGCAGATGATATTATCTTATATCTAGAAAACCCTGAGAAATCAACGATACACCTACTAGAGCTAATAAACAAATTTAGCAAAGTAGCGGGATACAAGATTAATGCACATAAGTCAGTAATGTTTCTATATGCTAGAAATGAACAAACTGAAGAGACACTCAAGAAAAGGATACCATTTTCAATAGCAACTAAAAAAATCAAGTACCTAGGAATAAACTTAACCAAAGATGTAAAAGACCTATACAAAGAAAACTATACAACTCTACTAAAAGAAATAGAAGGGGACCTTAAAAGATGGAATTATATTCCATGTTCATGGATAGGAAGGCTAAATATCATTAAGATGTCAATTCTACCCAAACTCATCTACAGATTCAATGTAATCCCAATCAAAATTCCAATAACCTACTTTGCAGACTTGGAAAAGCTAGTTATCAAATTTATTTGGAAATGGAAGATGCCTCGAATTGCTAAAGACACTCTAAAAAAAAAAATGAAGTGGGAGGACTTACACTCCCTGACTTTGAAGCTTATTATAAAGCCACAGTTGCCAAAACAGCATGGTACTGGCACAAAGATAGACATATAGATCAATGGAATCGAATTGAGAATTCAGAGAAAGACCCTCAGATCTATTGCCGACTGATCTTTGATAAGGCCCCCAAAGTCACTGAACTGCATTATAATGGTCTTTTCAACAAATGGGGCTGAGAGTTGGATATCCATATCCAAAAGAATGAAAGAGGACCCCTACCTCACAGCCTACACAAAAATTAACTCAAAATTGACCAAAGATCTCAATATAAAAGAAAGTACCATAAAACTCGTAGAAGATAATGTAGGAAAACATCTTCAAGACTTTGTATTAGGTGGCCACTTCCTAGACTTTACACCCAAAGCACAAGCAACAAAAGAAAAAATAGATAAATGGGAACTCCTCAAGCTTAGAAGTTTCTGCACCTTAAAGGAATTTCTCAAAAAGGTAAAGAGGCAGCCAATTCAATGGGAAAAAATTTTTGGAAACCATGTATCTGACAAAAGACTGATACCTTGCACATATAAAGAAATCCTACAACTCAATGACAAGAGTACAAACAGCCCAGTTATAAAATGGGCCAAAGATATGAAAAGACAGTTCTCTGAAGAGGAAATACAAATGGCCAAGAAACACATGAAAAAATGTTCAGCTTCACTTGCTATTAGAGAGATGCAAATTAAGACCACAATGAGATACCATCTAACACCGATTAGAATGGCTGCCATTAAACAAACAGGAAACTGCAAATGCTGGAGGGGATGCGGAGAAATTGGAACTTTTATTCATTGTTGGTGGGAGTGTATAATGGTTCAGCCACTCTGGAAGTCAGTCTGGCAGTTCCTTAGAAAACTAGATATAGAGTTACCATTCGATCTAGCAATTGCACTTCTCGGTATATACCCGGAAGATTGGAAAGCAGTGACACAAACAGATACCTGCACGCCAATGTTCATGGCAGCATTATTCACAATTGCCAAGAGATGGAAACAACCCAGATGTCCTTCAGCAGATGAGTGGATAACTAAAATGTGGTATGTACACATGATGAAATACTACACGACAGTAAGAAGGAATGATCTCATGAAACATATGACATGGATGAACCTTGAAGACATAATGCTGAGCGAAGTAAGCCAGGCACAAAAAGAGAAATATTATATGCTACCACTAATGTAAACTTTGAAAGATGTAAAACAAATGGTTTATAATGTAGAATGTAGGGGAACTCGCAATAGAGAGCAATTAAGGAAGGGGGAACAATAATCCAAGAAGAACAGATAAGCTATTTAATGTTCTGGGGATGCCCAGGAATGACTATGGTCTGTTAATTTCTGATGGATATAGTAGGAACAAGTTCACAGAAATGTTGCTATATTAGGTAACTTTCTTGGGGTAAAGTAGAAACAGGTTGGAAGTAAAGCAGTTATCTTAGGTTAGTTGTCTTTTTCTTACTCCCTTGTTATGGTCTCTTTGAAATGTTCTTTTATTGTATGTTTTTTTTTTTTTTAATTTTTTTCATACAGTTGATTTAAAAAAGAAAAGAAAGTTAAAAAAAAAAAAAAAGAAAATCAAGGAAAAAAATATGTAGTGCCCACTTGAGGAGCCTGTGGAGAATGCCAGGGGTATTGGCCTAC
Source organism: Choloepus didactylus (assembly GCF_015220235.1). Taxonomy (NCBI): domain Eukaryota; kingdom Metazoa; phylum Chordata; class Mammalia; order Pilosa; family Megalonychidae; genus Choloepus; species Choloepus didactylus. The sequence continues at coordinate 72,272,249 of NC_051334.1, read as the reverse complement.
CCCACCTCGATGGTTGCTAACATGACCACAGACATAGGGGACTGGTGGTTTGATGGGTTGAGCCCTCTACCATAGGTTTTACCCTTAGGAAGACGGTTGCTGCAAAGGAGAGGCTAGGCCTCCCTATAATTGTGCCTAAGGGCCTCCTCCCGAATGCCTCTTTGTTGCTCAGATGTGACCCTCTCTCTCTAGCTAAGCCAACTTGAAAGGTGAAATCACTGCCCTCCCCGCTACGTGGGATCAGACACCCAGGGGAGTGAATCTCCCTGGCAAAATGCAATATGACACCCGGGGAGGAATGTAGACCTGGCATCGTGGGATGGAGAACATCTTCTTGACCAAAAGGGAGATATGAAAGGAAATGAAATAAGCTTCAGTGGCAGAGAGATTCCAAAACGAGCCGAGAGGTCACTCTGGTGGGCACTCTTACGCACACTTTAGACAACCCTTTTTAGGTTCTAAAGAATTGGGGTAGCTGGTGGTGGATACCTGAAACTACCAAACTACAACCCAGAACCCATGAATCTTGAAGAGAATTGTATAAAAATGTGGCTTATGAGGGGTGACAATGGGATTGGGAAAACCATAAAGACCACACTCCACTTTGTCTAGTTTATGGATGGATGAGTAGAAAAATAGGGGAAGGAAACAAACAAACAGGCAGAGGTACCCAGTGTTCTTTTTTACTTCAATTGCCCTTTTTCACTCTAATTATTATTCTTGTTATTTTTGTGTGTGTGCTAATGAAGGTGTCAGGGATTGATTTAGGTGATGAATGTACAACTATGTAATGGTTCTGTGAACAATCGAATGTACGATTTGTTCTGTATGACTGCGTGGTATATGAATATATCTCAATAAAATGAAGATAAAAAAAAAAAAAAAAGAAA